>NC_040878.1:43665409-43975613 GCF_003676215.2 Rhopalosiphum maidis
AGCTTATTCAGTTCATCAGTTAATCACGTATTGTACCAAACTATATTATTATTACAGGTAAAATATATTATAATATAATAAATACACGCTCCAGGAAACTTTATAGGTATATCCGGTTATAAACTTCTATCTCCCGTACCCTTACCCCACCGCCCTTTAAAGTTCTGACCTAAATGTTAAATGTATATTATACAACATTATGTATTATAATTATTAGTACAACGAAACTACGTTAAAATAAATAAAATATATTGTAATCTCTTATACCTTTCATAATCTATGAAAAACGTAGATTTATTTTGGTTATTATGTATTGTCGTTGCGAAGACAAAAAAAAATAGAAATATTTTGACTGATAATATTTAACATTTTATTGATGTGAAATAATGTATGAAAATATTGACTTATTTTATGCTTCATGTTTATCATAATTATAATAAACGCTATTCGAATTCGGTGCACTTCAAAAAAAAGGTGTATTGCAGCGTTTACATTTTACCTTCAATATTATCATAATATTATTATTATTGTAACCCGAAAATGACCCACGACAGTGATGTAGCCATATTGCCTATCCACATGGCCGTGTTACTATAAGTTTATTATTAAAATCATAAAAAATATGTAGAAAAATAATAATAATATCAAACGACCATATTATTATATTTGTTAATTATATTATATAATTATATATCTATGTAGTGGTGTTGATTTGAATTCAGATTATGATGGTAGGTACAAAAACGACGAAGTGTCAATAAAACATATTGTTTACAAACTGATCCTGCATGGCGTTTTCCATGACAAATTAAATTCACGTGGATTTAAATCTTAAACTTCGTTCAAACCGAATGGACTTTTTACACGGATAATTGAGCTGTTTTGAGTTTTGACTAATTATAAATACAAGTCTAAAATTTTATTCAATCTTGATAACTATTTTATTTTCTGTAACCAATGGCAACAATAATGTGTAAATAAAAAAATGACAGTTTTTATTGAGTCAATTATAATAAATAAATATAAACTATACTGAAAATTAAAAAGTGATTTATGAAATTCGGCCAAAACCCGGTGAATGTGTAAAAGGGTCGTCCGTTTTAGGCCTTTGGTTTTATACAGTAAAAATAACATTTAACAGCTGATCCTCCACGGCGTTACGCGTGACAAATTAAATAATGCCTGTGAATTTACTAAGTCATGAACTCCGTTAAATATAAGCTACACATATTTTATACACAGTTATTTTGATGGTTTTGAATAAAAAATACAGGTCTAAAATTATACCCAATTTATTATATTATATTTTTAGTTTTCAATCCAACGATTAGTTTTAACAAATGATTTTTCCATTCATTCCTATTGTTTTCCATATCCCTAAGTTCATTATAGGATGTGACTCGTCTCTCATCAGTCGCATCCTTCATTATTTGGCTAATGTATCTTGTTCTGATGGGTCTTCCTCTTAATAATTCAGACTTAATCACGTTCCTTCAATCATTCTTTCGGTTATTAAACTGTGTATTTTGCTTCATGCCTTATCAACCACCATCTCATTTTCTTTAGTGTGTCTATTAAAGTTTGTTTCTCTTCAATTGTCTGTAACTGTAAGTGTAAGAGGTCTGTCTTCGTTTATGCTTTTTTCATTCCAACATATTTTTTACATATTCTTTTATTGCAAGACCAAATTTGATTCAAATTAATTAACATTGAATATTAGTAATATTACCCTTAAATCATTATTATAACATATAAAAATTGTATATTACCCGATTTCGTCTGAAATGAGATGAACAAGTACAAAATACGGCACACAGGCAAGTCGAGATGGGATCAGTGTACCCGTTCGCTTGTGACGTGGACAAACTCAGTAGATTACGCCTGGTGCTCATATAAAGATTTAAATGCAATCAATTCATGAACATAATAGTTCAAGTTAGATCGTCATTGACTTCGTATAAAGTCTAAAAACTCACTGAAAAAACGAACAGATGGCGCCACAGATGTTTCACTATTTTTTGATCAAATTTTTCAAACATAGTCTATAAAATTATTGACTAATATGTAATAACTATGCTTAAAACCTAACTACTCCATAGCAGTAGTTATAGCATACTATATAATTTTTTTAAAAAACTCGTACCGGATAAAGCATGTATACCGTACAAGTGTACAACAAATGTTATTATTTGTGTAATAGGTAGTTTGACATTTACATAAGTGACCATTTTATAGCATTTTACACAAAATGTATCAGCCTTGTACCGTTCTATGTTTGTAATTATTTACTAGTTAATAACAACAATATAAGTATGTTATAACTTATAAATATATAATCGGTATTAAAATATAAATATGATGTTTTGATCAAAAATAAATTCTAATTACCTACCGTATTAAGTTTTTATTTATTATTTTTTATAGAAAAAGCTATATAAAATATATACTAGGTCTTATACATAATTAGTTTGAAAACTCTTAATTACTGCATGTATATTTTAATACCTACATAGAGCAATAACAGATAACTCTGCTGTACATTTATATTATAGAATATAGAATATTTAATAACCTCATTAATTATATCACATTTGTCGTTTATGGCTGCATCCGAATTGGTTCCCAACATTCCAGGCGACACACGTCCGAATCGGTTCCCGATAGCGAAAAATCTATAAAGGAATAGAACGAACTACTAATTGCTGTGAAACATTTCACAGCAAATTCAACAGTTGCTTTTATTCCGCACATCCAAACATATTTCAATTTATGCATGTATTAAAAAAAGTTCAAATTGAAACTAATACAAAATTGCGAAGTTCGAACAAACTACAAAACCTAAAGTTTAAAAATAAAGAAATATTCATAAAAACAGAAATGGACAAATATAAAAATAACGAAATTAATAGATTTGAATTTTTAAAAAATGTTTGTTATAAGTTTTTACCTCAATAACAGAAAATAATATCTATAAAAAAAAATGTACGAATTAAAAAAAAATGATATACCTATAATATTTATTATATATTTTTAAGTTAAGATTTGAATTTTTAAAAAAATGTATGTTATAAATTATTTATATATCCACAATTTTTAACACCCCCGGAACCAATTCGGATATACTCTTTGAAACAACCCGGAAACGAATTCGGATGTTTCCTTATAGTTATACAGACCAAAACACAGCGTCCGCTCAGAATCGTTTTTCGTAAATGAAATAATTTATCTTTAAATTCAAATTTAACACATCCATTACAATGACCTACTCAATGACAATAAGATACATACACTTAACACGCAATTATTGTACTCAGCATTACGATTTTCACGGTTTTTTTTTTACAATATTCAAATCGGTGTGCAACACAAATACCGAAATATGCATACTATATTTGTTTACAGGCGGTTTTGTCGCATCACAAACACTGGAACTGGATAGACGTTTGCCTATATATTAAATATGATGAACGACGAGTTTAAATTCCACACGTCCTTGCCTTGCCCCGATCACCGTATAACCAATATCATTCCTACCTAAACCTCACTAAAAAGATCATGCATGTGCGTCACATACCAACGAGTCAACAATTGTATTGTCGTTGCGTTGACCGTTGTTGTGTGCACACGCTAGCCGGAAGAGAAATGACGCATCGGATTGTGTGCGTGTGAGTGGAGTGTGACCGTTTCGCCCCACCAATATTCGACCACGACGGCCGCGGCATACTGTGTGGCTATAATATTATATGAATAAGTTTTTTGTTTGGCGACCGATCGCGAGATATTTATCAATTTTTTTTTTTACCTCCCCCACCGAAAATGAATCTATTACGTTTGTACCAATATAAACGTTTTCGCGCCCACTGACTCGATTAAGTGACAAAAAATCATGACTATTTTGTTCTTAATAATTTATTATCCACGGAAACACAAAACCTGAAAATAATAATTGTTTAAATAACCATTATATTATAGAGATAGTTTTTTTAACATTAACTATCCGCTAACAAAACGTTCACGTATAGCAGCAGTTAATCAAATGCCTCAATCACTCGACATTATAAATGTTAAATACTTAGCTATACCAGCTACATGTTTTTATAATATAAATTAATTTATGTCAGATTCACTTGACAAAAGGTCATATGAGAAATACCAAATACGAAATATAATATATATATATATATGTATATATAATTCGTACATCATAATACATAATAATTAAATGTCGTGTTAATAATTATTAATTATTGTCGTTTGAATAAAGTACAAATTCATTGATTACACATAAAATAACTTTCATTAGACAGTTATTCATAAGACAATAACACTTCATCGATTTGGGTAATGTGATACAAACAATAAAACTAAAAAGCCAGTTAAAAATAAATATTTTATTTAACCAATGTGACATCAAGATGATCCATAACATCTAGAACATTATTATATAAAGTATTTCTAGACTCGTCTATTTTATTAAGTTAATTGAACAACCATTTGAAACTTTAAACATTGCACCTGCAGTTTACAACAATTATTTTAAAAGGTTGACAATATATATATATATAATATAAGTAAGTCTTTTTATCTAAACATTTTGATTGTATAATAATTATCATTATCTGAACGTCATATTATTCTTCATCACTTCAAAGCAAAGAAAAGAGTTCAACATCCATAAGCAATTGAAAGTACAATTTCGACTATACAATTATTTTGTACTTTTGCAAGTTCAAAGACATAAAAAAGGTCTTGAGGCATTTGAGTTGTTGTTCACTTAACATTGTATTAAAATTAATTGGTCTACAAATCAGTAATTATAAAAAAATAGAAATACAATTAAGCGTAAAAAAAGTTAGTTTAAAAAAATATCTGTTAGGTCTACTTTTAAAATTTCGGCAGACAACAATTTACCTATTTCCGTAAATGGATACAATTTTTAATTTTTGGTTTATTAGCCTACCTACACATAATGTGGTAAAATATTATTTTCATATTATGGCTGTATTTATTTTAAATGTTAATAATAATTATTAATTAAAATGTATCTTAATAATATTATTAATCACTAAATAAGTAACTGATGTTACAAGTGAATATTAACGTTTAAAGAAAAAAATATATTAATAAACATAAAATGATACATAAAAAGGATTGACAAAAGAACAAAAAAATTAAAATTAAAAATAAATTGGGTCGTTATTATAATAAACAAAACCAACCACAAATAATTATGGCGTATAAAAAACCTATTTATTTATTATTCAATGAATGCACATATTTTCTTGTAAAATATAAAATAAATTATTTATATATATATTTATAGATTAGTAAAAACAAAATAATTATTATTTCATTATTGTATCCATGCTAAATCATGATTTAAATTGTTTTATCTTAAATATTTTTATGACATAATTGTCGCACCTGTTTATTTATCCGCAGCCTTACAATATAACACACTTCCTCTTCTTAACTGGTTCAGGAGGCTCTAAAGCTGCAAGAATAGCTTCATCAAATACATTTTTTAGTCCTTTCTGTAAACAATAAAAGAAGATAAGTATTATCTTATGTTGTATTACAAAGGCATACAAAATTATAAATTAAAAAAGTACATCACACATTGCATATAGTAATATTATTTTTAGAGTGTAAAAATAACTAAAATTATAACATAAAAGAAATTAAATTACTGAGTTAGCTTTTTTATCATTAATAATTGAATCCCACAAGTGCTGCATATATCTATTTATTCTTATCATATATTTTACTTGGAATGTAAACAATTTTTTTATTTATAAGTTCCTTACAACTATTAGATTCTAAGGAATATTAAATGGGCAACTTCATAAGCATACACTATCAGTCATACTGTGTTAATGATAAATGATAATTAGATAAGTGTATGAGTATAATAAACGTACAGAGAACTATTTTACGCACATAATATCATCTCACACTCCTACATTTATTTCAAAAATGTATAAAATTATTCTGGGTTTTTTATTATTATTATTAAAAATGTTTAATTTTACTGAAATAAACTATTATAATTCTAATAATACTTATGTAATGATAACTCTAATTTTCATTCTAAAAAAAATTCTTATTTTCTGTAAGGAAACGATCAAAAAAAAACTTTTAAATTATTTTTGTTAATTAATAATCTTTTTTTATTATAATTAATAAGAGAATATTTTTTACAATATCTATTGGAATAGCTCATTAAGCAAATATTAATACTATACATTTTAGCTGAGAAATAATACAAGGAGGAAGGCGAACTTATGATGAACTAACTATTAGAGTTCCATACAGTGGATTTTTTTGGACACTATAAATAACGCTCTTTAAAAACAATTTTAAAATTATTATTTAAATTAATTACAATAGTTTTAAACAAACTAAAAATTGTATTATAAATGATAAGCTATATTATGTATATACCCAACTTTTATTTAAATTTGAATATGTAATATTTATTTGTTTTTATCTATAAATTGTATACACAAATAATAATTATTATTAATAAATAAAAATTCTAAATGATCAACTACATATATAAATAATCTTAATGCCCACTAAAAACTGAACATTTTCTAAATATCAAACATAATTTTGGGGACCAAATGAATCCACCATTCAGAAGTTTCACTGGTATTTCTTTTTACTATTATATTACACGTATAGCTAATTTCCATGAATCAAATTCCTATAAATATCAAAACTCCATTGTACTAACTTGTGTAAGTGCTGAGCATTCAACATATTTCACAGCTTTAAGTTCTTTAGCTAGCTTCTCTCCTTGTTCAAATGATATTGATTTTTGTTTATTTTTGGCTAGTTTCTCCACAGTTGTGGCATCTTCTCTAAGGTCTATTTGTGTGCCAACCAACAGGAATGGTGTTTTTTGACAGTGATGCGTTATCTCTGGAACCCACTAGAAAATACATATTGGTTATTATCAATTAACAACTTAGATGTATTAAGATGTTTCTTACTTTTTCTTTGACATTTTCAAATGAAGATGGTGAAACCACAGAGAAACAAACAAGAAACACATCAGTTTGTGGATAACTCAAAGGTCTGAGGCGATCATAATCTTCCTGACCTAATATTTATTGCATAAGCATAACCAATTAGAGTATGTAAAACTAAAAATTACTATTTCAATGTTTAAACATTTTTTACCTGCTGTATCAAATAAACCTAATGTGTATGGTTCCCCACCAATCATCACTGTCACTGCATAATTGTCGAAAACCTTAAACAAAAATGTAACATTATAACATATTTTATTCATAAGTAACTATACTGTTTGATACATGCACATATGATATCAAAATTATCTGTACAGATATTGAATTTGTCATTGTATGTGGGTTATATCATAGTATCATACCCAATGTGTATAAAATAAGATAATAATTGTTTGGGGACACACAGTTCTTTCTATTATGATTATATATTGTTATAAATATAAAAATATTCATGAAACATAAAATCCAATAAAAAAATGTATTAACAAAAGAAATTAACGTATGCATAAATAATATCAAATCAAACAACATATTAAGATAAAAAGTTTAAAGGTTATATAATCGTCGTAGTATATTAGATACCTACATAATGTCTAATTATGTATACAACAATACACATGTTATATACCTAATTAAAGGTACTAAGCAGTAGTTTATTTCTTTAAAATATTTATTTATCATATAATAACATTTAACTTACATTTAATTTAATTTACACTTATGGGAAGTAGATACCTAAACCTAAATAAAAATATATACAATTTGTCATATGTATAATATAATTTATAGGTACATTAATTATTGTTTGTTTTCATATTATTTATGTATGCTATCATTGCTACCTTAACTTAATATATACATAATACAATTAAATGTATATGTGCTTATTAAAAAAATAATGATAGATACATAAAAAACTAATACTTTGTTCACAATTTACTATTATTGTTTTTTGGTACCTACACAAATTAGTAGATTTACTATTTGAAATGAATTTGTTTTATATGTTTAAAGGAAATCTGAATTTTTTAATTTTTAAGCATACAATCAAACATAAAATAAAATTGTGGTTTCTATGAACTATATAGGTATATCCAAACATACATAATACAGTAGATTGATATTAAAGTAATCTGTACTTACAGTCGGTACATATTCTGAAGGAAATTTGTTTGTTGTGTACGATATGAGCAGACAAGTCTTACCGACAGCTCCATCACCAACAACAACGCATTTGATGGTCTGCATGTTGCCGCTATGAAAACACTCCTACGTGTACACTGAAATAAAACGAATATAATTACAACGGGCAATCGAACGCATAGTCGATGTGCACATCACACTCAACAACCGTACACTAACTGTAGGCACATTGAACGATGATAGAGAAAGAAATTATTGTAACTACTAGTATTCATTCTATGACTATTAACATAATTAGTATTTTCTTCGAATAGTCTCGGTTACCTGGTGAATAAGCGGCACAGAGCACTAGAGAAGTGTCCTCGCTGGTCGTCGTCGTAGTCGCAATCGAACTGTTGCAATCGCCTGCAGCGATCTCCAACCTGTGTACGGGTGTACCCGGCAGATCAACACGCGCAGACCGACGTCGGTAGAAAAAAATGGCAGAACGCAAGTGAACGAAAAATAAAAATAAAAACGAAAATATACAACAAAAACACAAAATCGTCTACGAGACGCACAAGTACTACGCTACATGTAATTCGGCTGGGCCGGCGCGTACTGCGGGTGTAGGTGGGTGGGGAGAGGACGAAATTGAAAAAAAAAAACACTGCGCACGTACAGAAAGACCGCTAAAAAAGACGGCAACAAATTTCGCGTATGCTTAAAAGCCAGTGGATCCTTTATGCTGAACTTGTACACTGGTGCTGTGTGCCGTGTGTGACGGAATAACAAAAAATTTCGGGCGTCAACACACACACACACACTCTGACAGTCTGACACACGCACACTCACACGCGCACGCACGCACGCAACCACATACGGGATACGGATGGAATCTCGTACCACGTTGCCGCACTGTGCGAGCCGTGGAGGTTGAGCTTCGTCGTCGTCGTCGTCGTCGTCGTAGTCGTCGTCGTTGTCGTCGGATCTGAGGTCTGAACGGGATAAACGATGTACCGGACAGTTCTCCCGGCGCAGAAGCGGTTGACGGAAATGATAACTGATAAGGACACGGCATGAATACATGATTATGATTTATGGCACATGCCGGTCGCAAAAGCAAATTAATATTTATTTGATATCAAGTATCAACACTGAGCATCTGTTGTATAATAGCAGCTAATGGTCTCTAGAATGTCGTGGACTATTCGACATTCGACCTTATCAGAAGTGAATTTTGACATTGAAAATAAATGAGTTTTGGGATGAGATTTAAAAAATCCTTATTTAAAAATTAATAATAATCGCGGACTATGTTAAGATATCTTAATCCGTGATTTTAATGGTAAAATATAATTTAAGGTAAAAATTAATATTATTATTATTAGGTATATAAAATATAAATAAATCAAAAAATTATGAATTTTCTATTTAGATATATGATTTGAGATAATAAACTTATTCGGAATTTGTACCTGTAGGCTTTTCTAACAGCATACTGAATAAAAGAAAATTCTAACGAATTTTCATTTTTTTGTATAGATATTATAGATTGTATTTCATATTATTATGACTTATGATTTAAACATATCTTTAATAACTTTTTTTTCTCACATTTATTTATTGTACATATTATTGTATAGATTGTAAATATTCAAATAAACGTTATTTTTAAAAATATTCATTATCATCGGCGTATACGGGGCTTAGCTATTTATTTTGTATATACTACTATTTAGCCCCCTATAAGGTTTTACCTTTTAGCCTCAATTAGCCTTTAAATCATTTGAAATTGGTTTTCTGGGAATCTAGCCCCTTTAACTATTAATCCTAGTTACGCCCATTTTCATGATAAAAAAAAGTGATTGATTCTAATTCAGATACTTTGAGAAAGTATTTAAAATACTATTTTCGGGAATATTTTTAATTTTTGTTTATGAATTAATAAAATTTAAAAGTATCATTCAAGTATAACTCATACAAAAGAGATTATTATTTATATATTGCCACATTCTAAGCTTACTAATTTGTTTAATGTTTATACTGAGGATTTTTTTTCTAACTACCTAAAAACATGCCCCATGCTAGAAAGAGAAACCTCTGAATAGCATAAATAATAATTTATAATATAATAATTTATATATATAAGAGTAGTATGTTCATAGAGCATTTTAACAGACAATCTTTAAAGTTTAAACGGGAATATTTCACTCAAAGCGATTTATTCAAACATATAATGTCAATAATTACTAATTACTATTTCTCAAAAACCATAATGAATGTTGACAGGCTGACAGCACCTTTTTACATGAAGATTAAAATTACTAGGTATTTCGACTAAAAATTTCATTCTCACACAAAAAAAATGTATTGTATTACAGTGTGACTAACATGTATCATAAATGTTAGACACACTGTAATTTTGTTTTTTTTATCAATTTAATAACAAAATAACTGTTTGAAATTTTAATTTTTTAAATTGATTTAGAACAAATGATATATATCGTATATAGTATTTGTTTAGAATATAAAAATAATATTTTTAATTTTAGTTTTTACTATTATATCAAATTTCTAATTTTAAAAATTCGGGAAGAGGTTACGGCCTTATAATCATAGATAAAAGATAAATTGCTTGTAATTAAATGTAAGGATATGCGTAGGGTGGATAAATTGGGGGGGGCTATAGCCCTCCTAGAGTTAGACATGTACCGACTTGTAGGGGGCTTTGCCGTCACACCCCCAAACCCGTGTACAGCTGCATATATACAACTTAAAATACAAATGACTTATAAACATTTTATTATTTTTTTAGTTTTAGTTCTCCAAACTAAGTAGCACTTATTTTTTAAATAATAGCAATATTATAGCTAGAGGTATCTAGATTCTGGTATTTAATTATAAATAGGTATTAAGTTAAATAATAAATTAATAAGTAATAACTTATGCTCGTGTCGTTCTTACAATATCCTCTTAAGTACTAGTTAATTGGATGACAATTAATAATATTTTGGAAGGCAAGATGATGAGAGAAGAAATTGTATGACCTAGTTAGTCTCCAGTCTGTATAATCAAAGATATAAGTCAGTCAATTCAGACGTATAACGTATTAGAAATGTAAAATGTACACTATAAAAGTATAAAAATGTATAGTATTTATATTATTTCTCCCTAAAACTACCACTCACGTTATAGCCTATAGGGAATTTCTAATGTAAAACTCCTATTCGATGTTTTCTTTTTCAGCAACTCACATTATATTACCACTCATTTGCTTATTGTACCATGAGTCCATGAATATAATTGTAAATCTTAACGAAAATAAACATTTAAATAAAACCTACAGAGTACAGATAACACATGGCATTTGAATATTTGATTTATTTTAATTTTTTTTTTTAGTAAAAGCAATAGCTAAGAATTATATTATTTAAGTACCTACCTATACAGATATGCTTGATATACAATCTATTATTTTTAATCACCACTCAAACACTCACTTTTTGTAGAGTTAGTTCTAGTCATTTGTTTTCGACACTAAATAGTAAATAGTAAATATTCGTAACACCTTTAACACTTAGTTTATCATTGTATTAAATTATTAATATGTTAATTAATAAATTAATATTGCGTGGAAATAAAAAGATGGTATGAAAATTGTTGAGCTAAAAAAACTGGTAAACTTGCAAGTTGCAGGCTGTAATGTTGCCAATGATCTTAAACAAAAAAAATATATATTCTTAAATATCATTTGTTAGTTAGGTACAAATATTTTTTATAAATTATGTTTTTATCTTCATATCATTAATAAATTGTAAATTTAAAACTTGTATATCATAAATTATTTTTGAAAGCATTATTAGTAAAAATAAATATTTTCATCTCACGATAGTGTTACATAATGCAGTAAGATGAATCGAACTTAGTAACGCAATAAAAAAATATAGAAAATACATATTTTACTTAAATGGTAAATTTGAAAATTTAAAAAATTAGGAAGTCAAATATTTTTGTAAGCTAGCGGTAGAGATAGGTGTTGGATATTTTGTACGTTACGGTCTGATTATACCATAGTCCGCTTCTGATCCGTTTATTTATTAACAATATAAACTATGTGCAGAATTGAATGGATAGATGAAAATTATAATTACTATATAATACAGATTACAGAATGATCTGTAGATAACACGCACCAATATTTTCTTTAATTATACATTTATTAAAATTATGATTTCTACCATAGTTGAATATCCACAATATTTTTTTAATACTTTAATAATAATACTTTCGATTTTTAATACTACCAATTATATGAGTTATATCATTTAAAAAGTATCCCTATGCCGATAAAAATTTTTTTTTTCAAACAATGAGTGTTCTTTTTTTTATTACCGATTCATTATTTCGATCTTCTAATCTAAGCAAATGGTTTTTTGTAATTTTTGATGTAGGTACATAAATTAAATTTTGAAATAACAATTTCTGAGTCATTAAATTATATTGTCTAAAGATAATAACCAATGCTAATATGTTCAAAATACGTTATAATGGATTGAAAAATTATAACTATTTTTTATATTTTATGTTAAAAACTTAAAACTATGCCATCGCCCATCAATTGCCGCTCATATATCAGCCATTAATAGATTGTAATTGATAAATAATCAAAATATGTATTATACATTAAACACAAAGTTTGCGTTTTACAATATATCAAAATTGTAACTATTATTCTTAATTAACAATTATTTTACTGTTTCGTGTTAAATAATAAATAAAAGGTATTGATGATTATCTTGACTAATGTTATATAATATGAACCTACCTGTATAATTTACAATAGGTATATTATTTATCTAAAAATTTGACATTGGCAATTAATTCAAATGAATATTTAATTTACCTTTATAGTAAAATATTTACAAATAAAATTTGGTACATTCCAGATAAATTAGTTATATATAAAATATGATATTGAACAATTGAACTATTGACTATTGTTATGAATTATTGAGATTTTCACTATTTTTCATTTGTCTACATGACTACATTCCACAAGAACTGTTTTACTACTTATGTAATCATATTATGAGTATGTATTATTTATATAGACCTATGAGCATATTATTGACCTATTAGGGACAAGGGCTATAAGTTTCATATTTTAATTTGATTGAATGTTTTGGTAAAAAAGTTATTTACTTAATTATTTTAAAAAAATCAAAGATAGCTAGTTTGTAAAGTTTATTTTCTGAAAATTTCGACGTTTTAACATTTTATGTTCATTAACATCATGATTTTTAAAATTTTTCTATTATTATATGGGCACTAGTTCATAGGCCACGTGTTTGATAACACTTATTTGGTATTAAATAATTCACAATTTCTTACGAAACTAGAAAAAAATATTAAAAACCACTATGTTAATAAAATAAAGTATTGAAACGTCAACATTTTTAGAAAAAATAAACTCTACAAAATGGCTATCTTTGATTTTTTTAAACTTTTTTACCAAAACATTAAAATTAAATTAAAATATGCAATACTTGAAGTCCTTGTTCTTGTGAGTCTTATAAAAAAAAAAAAAATAGAATTATGATATTTTCATTATTTCAGGAGATAACGCAATAGGTAAATCTTTATGGGACATTCTTATTGCAATTAATATATGGGCAATTTAATTGAGACATTGGGCACTTCGATCCTCAGCCCATGAAATATCATAGGGTGTGCCTGGGCACAGTACTGTGTACATTCTATATGCATACCTATGAGGCTATGAGTATTAAGAAATAAAACTTTAAAATGTTTTGGAGATCAACATTATATCAAATCATTTAATTATTGATAGGTAGTAAATATTAAATGATGAATTACTAAATAACTATTTTTTTTTATTTCATAAATAACAATTTATATACAGTATAAAAATATAGTTAATAATTGTAAATTTGTTCATTTCTTTTTTTAATTTGAAACAATCAACTGACTAATTACAATACAATACAAGTATTTTCGATGGTTCGCTTATGCGTGTAGTTGCTATATAGAAAAGAGTTGGTAAAGGAATAAGTAACAATAAAGCATAGTCAACTGGTGGATTTTCCAACTGAGTTATGGCTACAATACCAAATCCATGACTGACCCAATGAACAGCTACGATAAGTATGTTTCTTGGTACACATACAGTGTTCACAATCAAATATTTTGCAGACTGTTAAATTGAACATGACATTATTTACTATTTTAATAAAACAGTTAATATATAATACCTGATTTATTTCTGTAGCAAAATGAATTGCGCTTGATATTACAGAAACAACAATTACAATATAAGGAAACGTGATGTCTATTAAAAAAAAAAATATAGACATTAATTTAATTAACAAATATTTAAAATTAACTTCTAAAAATACTTACAAACAATGCCTCCTAAGAATGCATGAATTATAGCTGCTATGGGAAAGAAATATAATCCAGCATATATAGTTTTTAAATAGGCCCCTCTGTTAAGATTAAAATAAGCAGAGAGCAAAGGACGTATCGTAAGTAAAACAATTATACAAGCCAAATAAAAAATAAAAATCATGGAATATCTGAAAATTGATCACCAAAAATAAAAATATGTTAGATTACACATTACGATGAATATGTTAATAAATTTATGTAATATCATTAATAATAAATATGTATAATAATTTCTAATCAATGATATAAAATATTAATAAAACATACAATGGATACACGGCTTCTTGAGTACATCTTAATGATTCACGGTAATCCGGTGTTGGATTATACAAAACTGTGTACCAATCAGATAGCCACTGTGTACGACACGATCGAATCCATAGTTGGCCAATAGGATCTACAACTAGGACTGCTAAAGCCGCTGCAATAAATATTTCCAATATTGCAGATATATTTAAGATAATTTTCGTTTTTGTTTTTTTCTGAGAATTTCCACTGTAATTAAAATATAATAATTTGTAAGGCAGTCAAAATATAATTTATTAGGAGGAATACAATTATTAAAAGTATTACAATTAAAACCATCTTATAAAACAAAACAAAAATTACAAAAATTAATACCTTTTTCCTTTGAAAGCCCATACTATTGATGACAAAGACAGATCTATGTACACAGCATGAAATAATAAAGGCACAGTCGCCATGAATAAGAGATACATGTAATCATATGATGATGGTGAATCTGTGCATGGTTGACAAATATGAAATGAATTTACTTTTGTACCAGATGGGCATGAACCACAATCACTTGTACGTCCATTACCCAAATCTCTTCGACCACAATAGTAACCTGGACATCTCAGTTCGAGTATATGATCAATATTGTTATGATTCTAATAATAATACAAAATCAAAACCCATTAACTATTAATACATGTTTCACAAAAAAATCTCACATATTATTATAATATATAACTATAGATTTAACTCACATTAAGAAAATGTTGATAATAATCTCCCATTACAGCTGGCCAGAGTGAACACAAATTTTATATGATTATGTTATACCTGAGAGCATAAATATTAACAATGACATTAAAATAAATAGGTGATGAGATATTTTAAGCAATATAATGTTTAGAGGAGTGGGGGCTATATAAATCAAAAAATTATTTATTTAAAAATGATTCCGATTATAGATAATTATATTATTATAGGATTTCTTGAACTGGTATTTACTGTAACATGATTAATAGCAGTCCAATAATTGGTAAATGTATGGTCGAGGAAAAAATAGCAACACAGTGTTAAAATATAAAATAAATTTGTCTAATACTCACATCAAGCTATATAAATGTATTAGTTGTGTACTAAATATTCAGCTGTGTATCAGCACAAACCATCATTCATCCTAAAAAGCTTTATTGTCGGCCGTCATAGTGTATACTTTGTTTCAAAATAACAACGTTCAGAACAGTAGAACACTATTAAATGTTTTTAAAAGTGCTGGTGGGCAGTAGCCACAAAAGTCGAAACAGTATATTAAAATATAAAATGTTGACTAAATAAATTATTTACATAGTACTAATATTTTATTTTATTATAATTATTTACTTATTATTAAAATAATTTTGATCACAGTTCTATCCTCAATCGTGATTTTGATTGATGAAATATTTGAATCAGTGATTTTGATTACATAGAATTTTATGATAATAACAAAATGTTGATAAGATTATCTGTGGTATTAGTGTACAGTACAGTTGTACCACAGAACAATGTTGTACAAAGTTAGTGATTAGTCTATTATTATATACTTGTTATATCAATATGTAAATGTATGTTAAGCTTAATACATTACACATAACATGTTCAACTTACACTGAGCTATAGTCCTTTACTTTTTAAGCTAAAAAAAATTTCTCAGAGAAAATGTCATATAATTTGTAAATAGATAAATGCTATTTACTGCAGAAATATAATTCTGAGATGTATTCATACTATTATACCAAATTATTTTTCTTAGATTTTTGTAGATAGATATTTTTGACATGAACATATCAATATACTAACTTTAACTCGGGATTAACTATAAGTACAGAATACAATTTTTAATTAGACATTATTTAGGCTTATATGTCGAAATAAAGTATAACATTAAGAGTCAAGTGTCATGAATGACGAATGTTATATTCTTAATAACATTAAATAATAAATAATAAAAATATAATAATTCCAGTTTATTACAGATTGAATATAATTAGACAAAAAATTTTCTAGATGCTTGTTACAAAGAAAATATTAGAGTTTTGTAATACTATTAAATTCATCTAGTCCTTTTTGTAGGAAAGTTATGTTATATCATATACAAATATGTATATTATCATGTATAAAAAAATGTATATTTACATGCCTAATTTATAGAGCAACTAAATACAACAAAATAACATTTATATGTTATATTACAAAATAAAATAAATTATAGTCCAGGTAAGGACGAGGAATCAGAATTAACAAAACTGTCAAGATTGTCAAGTATATCATAGTTGATTTTTGATGATAGTTTTTTCTTTTTCAAAACTCGTTCCACAGCTTCAGCTGCCGTCTTTGCTGGTGTTCGTAATGAGTTTTTGGCTTTTTTTTCTTTAGCTCTAATAACCTTTGGATTCTTTGCTCTTTCTTCTCTACTCAATTGCATTTTTCTGAAAGCAGTACCATGCATTTTCATCCACATGTTTCTCTTGATTTGATGGCTTTCCTTAGATAAAATATAAGAATCTATTTCGTCTTCATCTATTACAACATCACACAATGAATCCTCTTCGTCATCATCTTCATAAGACCGTTTATTTTCAGATAAACCCATAATTTCTAACGAAGGCCCTACATTGACAGGTTTACAACTACTTCCAGGTTCGGGGGGTGCTGCTGCTGCAATTTCTACCAAGTTGACACCTAAAACTGTAGTATTTTTTTTCTTACTCAGTTCTTTTTCAATTGCAGTTTTTACTTCATCAATCACTTTTTCACTATCATTTGCTTCAAAAAACTTATCTATGCGCTCCTTATCTCTAGCACGAGCTACCCGATAGGATGGAGGATCGTGAGTTTCTTCTAAGTCAACAGTCATAAATTCTTCTATTGACAACATACTGGAAGGTGTGTCTTTAAACTCCAGTAACCGTTTCTTCAAAGTGGCATGATGGCAATGAACAACTTTAATAATGTCATCAGTAGTACGGTTAAAATCATGCATACGCCCTGAAATCAATAAAGCTGCACCACATAAACTAGATGGTCTTCTACCTAAAATATGAAACAAGAGTTTAGACATATCACATATGCATAATATATTAATATATAATTGGCCTTAAGAATAAATTTACCTGTATGAATTGAATCCCTCATCATTCTTTGCAGTAATCGCATTGCTGTTGTATACACAATATGGGTCTTATCACCAAAATCTAGAGAATTAACAAAACGCATGAGGAAAATACTGGGATCAAGACTAGGCACAGTCAGAGTCAATGTTTGCATCATTCTCAGGTATGTCTTTCCTAGTTCAAATGCATTAACTTCACTAGCATCAGCTACATCTAAAAGCATGTGCATGGTGCCTTCCATACGGCACGCTATGTATACAGATGCTGCATAGATCAGAGCATTCTTTCTTCCTCGCGTAAAGTGTCTTTTCAATGCCATATTGTAATAGACGCAAGCGTTTTCCAAAGTTTGAGGACTAAGATTAAGACTGTTGCTTAATACTTGTATACCACGCCTAGCTTTGGCTTGAGTCATTTCTCGAGATGGTTGCTTCATGCCATGGTGGAAAGCGCTACCAAAGTTGTGAAAGTTAGCAGCTTGAGAATCAGATGATAAAAACTGTCCAACAGCACGGGATCCATGGTCAGTTTCTTCGAATTGGACTTCAGAGACAATATGTGATTCGTCCATAACTCCACCACAATCCATGCATACTGTAGGTCCATCACTGGAATCCAGGTTCAGAGAACCACAGTCTGAACACTTCATGATTGCTGCTTTAAATCTAATTATTAAAAACATTATATGAATAATTGTTAGTAAACAACATAAAATATAATTAAAAAATAATTTGATGCAAACAAACAAAATGATCCATGTAAATAAGTAATCTATCTACTATTATTTGTTTTCAACAAAACATTAACCAGGGAAGACTGCAGGTTCAAACTTTGAGTATAAAATAATCAATTTGACAATTAAACAATATATCATTGATGAAAATAAAAATCAACACTAGAAAAATTAAAAACATGTGATTTAATACTTATGAATTGTGATGAAAACAAATGTGTACCTAGAGTAGGTGTAGAAATAAGATAAAACCAATCCGATTGAGGATCAGGACTACACTTAGATTATAAAATTTAAAGATCATTGATGAAAGTGACGAGGACTAAACTTAAACAGTCAATTCATCAACATACCATAGTATACCCAGTAAACACATGCGAGACTAATTGGTATGAATATCAAATCTATTTGAAAACCAATTGATGAAAGGTTATAAATATATTATTTATTTTTATTATTATAAAGTGTTATGTCTCATGTCAATAACCCTGCACACGTACAAGGTACTAAAATATGAAATAACACACGTCACATGTTCGTGGCGTAAGCCGAACTCAAAACTTTCATATCAAAGATATTAACAAACTATAAAAATTTAAAATTCATAAGACTACAATCCAACGTTCCAACCATCCAGGTCAAGTGTGGGGATTGGAAGAATATAAAAACTAAACAGAATTACTTACTAGTTTCGCGTTCTATATTACGTAAAATCACACTGCACTAACCACTGCCAAGACGCCTCCATAAAATGGAGATTAGGCAGACAGCCGAACGGGGAGTACTAAGTAGTAACTATGAAGTGAATTTTCACTGGCTAGTGTTGCGCTAAGCCACTGCTGAGTGGTGATTGCTGTCGACTGATCAGCCGATGTCGAAAGTATTAATATCGGAAATTGTCTACCGCATAATCTATTCTGTGATATTACGTGTTTACGTTCAGCAGCTGCTCACTGTATACGGGGCTAATATTATTTATTTATTTTTGTATTTATTTCTTATACCATAGGTCTTATCTGCGTTATCAACTTTTGAGCGGGAAAAACGTGGTATTCCAATTCCAAACAAATTGAAAATATTATGTTGTTAATATTTAATATTATAATATATACCTATTATATTAGATTAATATTAATATAAGTATAAATATTTTTAAATTATTACACATAATACACCATTATGCAGCATCGTGCTTCTTAAAGTAGTTCAATTTTAATCTTTATCCGTGGTTCCGTATTTCTATTATTCTGAATTCCCTAATTCGAATTTGAATTTGAAAAAACTAACAAATAGTATTAAGGTAATGTTGAATATTATATTTTAATACAATATTTATTAATTAATCGTTATTTAAAAGTCATTAAAATTTAATTAACGTTCATTTTACATTTATTAATTGGTAGCAGGTTATTATAATTTATTGATAGAGTATAATATTACCTATGCGATGAAATTGTTATATATTGTGTTGTATTGAAGTTGAATGTGAAAATAAAATGTGCGGCCGAACTGCTTGGTGAGTAACTTACCTTTATAATTTTTATTTACAAATGTAGAATGGTTTATGACATCATTACATAAAATATATTTACTTAACATAATTAATTCAAATCGGTGTCTAGAATATTATTTATGATTTAATTTTTCATAAATTTAATTTTCATTGGTTTAAGCGCTGGATGCTGACTATTAACTTATTAACAATAATTTGATCTTCTTGACTTATGTGTTATGTGTTATGACAAACTGTACCATAATCATCTGTGTGTTTTTTTAGTAACTTAAAATGTGAAACTTATTGCAAAGCAACGAGCTATAAAGATCGTAAAGACACATTGTATCGTCAACCAGAATGGCATGATGAAATGAATGATAACTTTAAATTTAAACAATCCAACAACATAGCACCTACTGATGTAACTCCTATTCTTGTTTCTGGCGAAGAATTTGTTGGCTACCCTTCTAGGATATTGACACCCATGATATGGGGTATGATACCTCCCTGGCATAAGGTAAATATAAAACTATTAGTAATCATAAAAATTAATGATTATATTGTATTTGCAATTTTATTTTAAATATTAAACTAAGAAAATTTGTTTAGGGAAATTTCAACAACCATGGATTAAGTACAAATAATTGTCGAATAGAAAATGTAACAACTTCAAAACTTTACAGTGAACCATTGACTAAAGGAAGAAGATGTGTTGTAATTTGTGAAGGTTTCTACGAATGGAAAACAACTGAAGGACCCGGAAAGAAAAAGCCTTACTTTATATACATGCCCCAGAAAAATGGAGTTAGTATTTAATAGAAGTAACAGCTTTTTTGTATTTAATCAAAAATCAATTATGAACAAATAATGTACTCAAAAAGTCATAAATTCTTAACTTTGAATTGTAATGATTTATGCCATTTGTAATTTAGTAGTATAATAATAGTCAGATCAAATATAAATTAATAACATTTATCTACAAGAAGTTAAGAATAATTTGTTCAGCTAAAAATGTAACATTTAAATCTAAATATTTTGTTCTTTTGCTCTCTTCTTTATATATTTACTACAGGAATAAACTATAGCCAAAATAATTTAGTAGATGGGGTTAAATGAGTATTATCTCATAAAATTGATTTTTGACTCAAATTGAATTAATTTGTTTTACAATTTATTAATATTTCATGAATTATACCATATGCTTATACTAAAAATACTCTGTTTTAAACGATATACCCTTTGTTTGGTATAAATAACATAAATGAAACTTAATGTTATAAAAATATATTTATCAAGGTTTCAGTTTATGATACAAATGCTTGGGAATCAGCTCAGTGGTCAGAACAAAATGGTTGGTGTGGACCATCTCTACTACAATTAGCTGGTATTTACAATAAATGGAATTCATCCGATGGGGATGTTTATAGCTATTCAGTTATCACAATGGAATCAAGCAAGTCATTTTCACAACTTCATCACAGAATTCCTGCAGTCTTAGAGAATGAACAACTTATAGAGGTTAATCTACGTAAATCTTATTTAAATAAGAAATTTTACTTTGTTTAAATTTTTTTAAACTTATTTTAACTACTTAGGACTGGTTAGATACTAGAAGGGTGTCTGCAAGTCAAGCCATCTCTATGCTTCGTCCTACTGATAATCTGACCTGGTATGAAGTGTCAAGCATAGTCAACAACTCGCGTAACAAAAGTGAAGATTGTAATAAACCTACATCAAAAATGTATGTATATCGTTAGTTAGATGATTTAATTATTTGTTAATTATGGTTTTAGTCTAAATTTATGTTTTATTATTTAAATTATTTTTTTTTTCAATATAATACCATTGATTAAATATACATATATTTTATCAATGCTAATACTAGGTTATATTATTATAATATATTGACTAAAAATACAAGCTAAATACCAGTTACAATATTATGTCCAATGTCATTATACTAGGCAGACCATAATATTTCTAGTTATTTTGTATGTATTAGTTTTTTTAAATAGTGTATACCGTAATGCAGCTGTTTTATAACACAACCTATAGATATAATAATAGTATAATTCATATCATACGTGCTCAACTATAGTTACTATAGTTTATAGGTAACTGATTGTAATGGTTGTAACGTTGGTTAAAGATTATTTAATTTTGGTGCACATATTAATAACCACATATAATGTTTTGACAAGTAATTATAAAATCAAACAATAAAATATTGTACTGGGATACATAACATTAACAAAAACTAACATAATATTCTGCTAATAATACTTCAAAAAATTATTCACTGGGATGTAATTATAATGTAATATGTAAAATAATGAAAAAGGTTAGTTAAGAAGTGAAGCATTATGATGTGAGCATTAGAACTAATGTAATGACAGATTGAATTAATTTCTGCTTAAACAACCAATTGTTTTGATTTCTATACCATTTTAACTTAACTTGTATATTTTAAAAATGTTATCAATTAAATAATTTTAGATTCATTATTTATTTACAGAGTTAACAAAAGCAGCACTTTTATGACATCTTGGTTAACAGGAAAAAATAAAAAAAGTGATAGTAATGATGAAGATCAAATGAGGAAAAAACCTAAAAATTAATTACTCGTTATCATACAATTTTAATTGATGTATACAACATAATATATTATTTATAACTATTATAAGAATAATATTTTCAAAATAAAAGATTTAATATTTGATTCATTTAAAAAAAAAAATTGTAGATGAGCATAATGCAACTGTTATTTAATAAGTTGATAATAATTACATTTCTACTACCCAAATTATAACTATTGACCAAGTAATTGTTTATAAGCTCAAAAAATCAATGTTTAGTTCATATTTTAGTTTTCACCATACAACCAAGAATCACTGGACCTTGACCATGATACCACTTCTTTCTCCGAAAACCACAAAGCAATTTCTTTGTTGGCTGATTCTACAGCATCTGAACCATGAATTATGTTGCTAATAATAATATTGAAAAGTTTAAAATTATTATTAATAAAAATTGTTATAGATTTAAGAAATATTTACCGGCCAACTTGGATACATAAATCACCTCTAATTGTACCAGGATTTGAGTTTTTTGGGTCAGTTGCACCAAGAATGAAACGTCCAGTTTTAACAACATCCAATCCTTCCCAAACCTTAAGACAATATAATTATTTTATTATTTTTATTCAAGGAAACAACATTGTATTTAATAACCATTGGCACTACAGGTCCAGAAGCCATATACTTGACAAGGCCAGGGAAAAATGGTCTGCTTGATAAATCAGCATAGTGTTTTGATAATAATTCTTCAGATGCCTGAAATAAATAATAAGTAACTTGATTTAAAATTTAATCAAATTGTTATTTAAAAATATTAATTTTAACCTTGTATAATATGTTATATGTTATATTTTTTTTATTTTTCAGGATAAAATATACAAAATTAATGTTCTTAACACAAAAAAAGTCAAGCAATTCAAAAGTTATTTTTGGCTACCTCAGACTACTATTATTAATTTAATTTTTCATATTCTTTATAAAAACCAAAAGTATAAAGTATTGCCAAAAAATAAATACTTATGTAAAATAATTTTAAAAAAATATTAGTTTTATGTTACAAATTTAAAATTTTACATATATACTATTTACTATTATATTATTTTTATTCCCGAGTTTGAACTTAATAAAACTATTACTAAAACATTAACATTTAACTTATTTGTTCATCAAATGAAATATTAAAAGTTAAAATACCATAACATTTGTATGCACAACTGCACAATGTGTATAAGTAGTACAGTAGAGCGTCAATTATCTACACCCATGGTTCCAATTAATGTGAATAAGTGACACTCAATTGTATTTGTTTATTATTTAGTTTCAAATTTACTTTCAAGCATTTAATGGTTATTGTCTACTTAAAAGTTATAAATATGGTTATTTAAGAATTAGGAGTACTTACCCACATAAATTTCATTGCAACCAATTTGAATCCTTTTTCTTCAAAACGTTTGATTATCTTACCAACCAGGCCGCGTTGAACACCATCCGGCTTAACCATGATGAATGTACGTTCTGAATAAGCATCTCCGCTCATTTTTCTATATAATTAGCAAACACAATCTGCAAAAACAAACAAAAATAGCAATATTTTACTTTATTACTATTACACGACTGATGTAGTCACGAAAAGCGTAATGAACGTAGTAACGTACTAGGAAAACTTTACACTATTGTCTATTATTATTATCATTATCATTATTATTATCATTACACGTGGGCGTTGGCTGACTCAAGTCTCAAACAGCGTAACGCCGTTGTTTAGAGTGATAGATTATAAAGGAATTAGGGAAATATATTGCCATGAAAGTATGAAACAGTATACAACTATACAAGTATTTTTTAATAACTAACATTTTTAATATTTAAAGTTAATACGACAAGTTGACTGATGACCATTAATTTCACGAAATACCCAGTTCTTTAGAGAGTTTATAGATAGGTTGCAGGTCAATCCTCTACTTTTGCCAAAAGCAAAAAAAAAAATTATGTTTGATTTAAATTTTGAAATTATACGAATGGTACGAATATAAATGTTATTTTTATTCGTGGTTCATAAGAACAATTTTTTTATTTAGCTTATCAGGTCCAATACTGAAATTTTAAGCTACATATATTATTGTTTATTTATAGTCGACATTTAAAAAAAACAAAGCATCAAAAATGTGTGTTTGATTTTATTTTTGTTTTGGTATTGTTTTATTGACAATATTTTATAATACTCGTATGTAATATTTTTTTGTATTAAAAGTTGGAATATTCAGAGGAAAAAAAATAAAATACTTATAGACTATAGTACACACTAAACACAACCAGATTTTTCTTCGAAGGAAAGATGAATTAAAAAATACAAGAATAGCGTAATTTTACATATAATATGACAAAATTATAAAGTATTCATTAGTTCATAAAAAATAGATATAATTAGTTAAAAATAATATTATTTTGAAATGAAAAAACAAATTTAGAACAACGTGTAATAGACAATAGTCTATGATTAATGAGTTATAACTTGTAAGTACCTATTATAATACTTATCCAAATTTCGATTTTTATGTATCAAAACTCTTAAAAAATACTCTGTATCAGAATATAAAATTAAAAATATATGTTCATTCAAAAAAGTAAAAAACTTAAAATTATCAGTTAAAAAACAACTCTTTAATGGTAAGTTGTACAATTTTTAGATTCACTACCAGCACTACCACTACATTTAATTTCTATATTCTATAATTCTATATAATATTTAATAATTCCTTTAATGGTCAATACGACACGTTTTTATGCCTACAAATTACAAGCCTGTGTTTTTAACAATATCAACATATTTTGCGCAATGAGTGGTACTCACCAAAAAACTAGAAAACTCGTACGAATATAGTCAATAATAAGTCGGGCGATCGATAAAGAGGTAGTGAGGTCGTCAGCGAGTATTGAACTAAACTGTATAAATTAATGACTTGAGTCTTCAGAGTGCCTCTGCCTCAACTAGTGAACTAGGCACTAGTGACTAGCGAGTAGCGAATATACCAGTCAAATCAAAACCAATGACATGAAATGTATAAATTCCGAAACGACAAAGCTCTCCCAAACGGATTGGCAACGATAAACGGACCAATCAGCGAACAGTGGTTGCTAATTGCTATACAAACAAAACGATCGTTATAGTCGGTAATTTACTGACGCTGTGAAAAGCCACAATATAAAGAACAAGGTTTATGATTGGATTTTTTTTACGGTCATAATCTTCGGTAAAAATGTGACGTACTAATGGTGCTTAATAATAATTGAATAACTATAATAATATGATAATATATTATTAATATGGGTAAGCAAGTGACGTATTGTGCAGACTTGAACGTAATTGAACCAATGCGATTATAGTATGTTATTTATATCATGAGTAACAATAAGTTATATCTTATATTTCAAAAGATATATTAATAGATTGTTATTATAGTGGGAGGTGGCCAAGAGAGATCTCCTGAACTACGATAACAACAATTTTTTATACCTACTCAAGAGTACGGTTTGAGATAAATACCCTACCGTTGAAACCAACAATTCTACTATAAAAATGTCCAATCAATGTCGTATTTTGACAAATAGGTATACCTAAAAAGTATTCACATTAATACAATATATTTAATTTATTATAAAATTAGTTATAAGAATATTGGTTACTTTTCGGTTATTGAAATTTGGTTAGATTAAGTTTAACACACATCATTTATGCATATAATTATTCCAGTCTACTGTAGTATCACCTCAAATATTAAGACATTATAAGTATTGTTGTATACACCATCTTATAGAAATCAGTTTCTCTGCCAAACAATTCATAAAGTATAATGCGCAAATAAAGGAAATACGAATGTTAATCTTTTTGAGACAGAATTTAATTGTACCTACATTTCCAAAAAACAATTTTTATTCATTTGGGAGACGGCAGTAAATTGAATTGTGAGAATGTTATCTACAATTTCCATGGACAAACCTACGTAATAACACTAATAACGCATATATTTACGTAATCACGATAACCGAAAATAGTAATAGGTAAATAAAAAGTTACAATTTATTGATTAAACAAAAAAGTACTATCAGTATTCAGTAGTCATATTATACAATTATACCGTAATAATGCAAAATTTAAAAAGGCTTTATTAGTGCTCTTAGCGGACAGTGTGCACGTCGTGACTAGGTCAATGAAACTAGTTCTAAGTACGTATAATAGATAGCACTTCTGAAACAACTCAGATTTGAGGAATTGTACTTTTCCGGATATTTTGATTTTTGGAGACTTGACAGAAAAAATTAGGACTTCTGAATAGGTATATTAGTAATATTAACTAAATTATATATTTCTAGCTTCTACCATTTATGGACTTGTGTCTTAAAAAAGAAAAAAACTAAAGTATATCTCTTGTATAAGTTTGACGTGTATCTAAACCCAAAGCTCCCTCCCCCGTAAATATTTACTAGATCCGCGCCTGATTTAAGTGAGAATACAATAGAACCATTAGAATATACATGCCAAAGACCAATTATACTAAATCAAACAACCAATATTATTTTATAGATATATATCTACAGTGAAACCTCTTAATAGCGGAACCTCTAAGTCATTGAAATTTTGTCCATTATTCGGAGGTGTCCGTTATTCAGAGGGTGTAATTATCTACTATACGGAGGTTTTTCTATTGAAAAGTTGTGAAAATATCCTCGTTCCCAAAAAAACGTCCGTTATTGGGAGGTGTCCGTTAGAGGAAGTTTCACAGTATATAGTTGAGTAAAATAATATAAAAGACATTTTTGGGTTGGTTTAAGATCTCTATAGTTGGTGGAGATTGTAATACTGTGTATAATACTATAATATGATAATAACGGGTATTTCATAAGTCCACGAAAAAAATGCGATGCCCAAACAAAATTAACAAATCTTAAAATCAGACGGATAACTGATGACAACATAAAAAAACAATAAAAATCAGTGCTGCCATAAAAACAGAAAAAAATACAACTCATTTAAATTCTATGCATGTTTATGAAACATCTAGACACACAAAAAAAAAAAAACCACTAATTTTAAACATACTTCAATTCTGTGATATGAGATAGGTCTATGGTGGTAATTGTACTGTCTTTAATTGTGGTTATGTCTTGTAATTTTTTAATCCACCTATATATCAGCAGCTGTATATTATTGTCGTGAATCTAACACTGAACAGCAGTTTGCACGCATCAACAACGAAATTGGCGCTTAGTTTAAAGATTCATAAAAATTAAGGGTGGTGTAACATCAAAAAAAAGACGACTGTATCAAAATACGGACGTATTTCGCGGGTGTACAACCTGTTATAGCAGAAATATTTGAATTGTTGTTTGGCTCTGTAGCTCTTTATACTGCCAGAGTAGCGCCGTGTAGGAACGATATGAATTACTTTTTAAATGAGGAAAATAATGGTTCAAAATGTCCAAATTCTATTTTATGTGATGACCGTAAGGATTTTAAAAAAAAAAATTTGGCTCAAAGTACCACGTAGTAGGTCCTAAACCTGAATGGGTCGATTGTATAAAAAACAAATTGAGAAATACTTCACTACCTGTACTTCACCTGAAGAAATAGTCTTCGATATAGCCAAATACTCAAGCTATGCCATAGAAGTAGAATAGAGAAATATTTATGAAAAAAATTATATTGACTGTATAGATTCTAAGCATGAAAAATTCAAAGACAATTTAAAAAGCAAAAGTATTATGTTTTAAAGACAATGAATCTTTTCTTAGCACCGATTATTGGTTTAAATTAATTTTTAAGATAATTATTTTTCATCAAAATTTGACAAATGAAAATAATTACAAAAAGCTAACTGATAAGTATGGCTTATTTATAAGTGAGAAAAATAAAGATGTAAACACTAATGTAATCAATAACGAAAAAACAGCAACGTTTTTAGACTCATTGGATATCTGTTATTCAAAGTCAGATATAAATGATCTTAACGAAAGAAGATACGCAATATTTGGAAATAATTTTGCAGATTATGAATTAAGAAATAAAAAATAGAAGACTGTATACTACAAAATTTAGAAATTAAGTTTTTTTTAATGTGTATATTTGTATTATAAATTTAAAATCATAAGTATTGCATGTTTTTAACGATGTTTTTTTTATGTTATTCCATTCCATCTATATTTATAGAATTACAAAATTATAGGCTTTTGAAACATAATAACAATAACATATTATATAATATTGTCAACTACACTACATTATATAAAATATTTTATTTTTATTTGTTTTCACTCAATTCAGTGATTTTATAAACATAGAAGTGATGGTTAAATAACGAATTCCCGAACAAAAGTCCTATGAAAAAAGTCTCAAATTTAATAATCATCCTTATTTGTACAATATACATACGTAAAAAGTTGGAAAAACGTATTTTTCCGGAAGCATAAATACTTAGAAATAATTTTTCTTACTGTATTATAATCGTACGATTGTTATACTCTTTAAGAGCGTGTCAACGCAATTATTTTATAGTGAAAAAAACATATTAGTATTGCTTCATATTTTTCGACTTACAAATAATCTAAGAAATAAACATAAACACTACATTATTTCACGCTGCTAATTTTTAATATTTTAAATGTATAAATATAAAAATCTCCCCATAGAAATACTATGGACAATTTATTGTATTTATAATAATATGGAAAAAGACTCCAATATTGAGGTACCATTTAAATTAAATTTCACGACTATTCAATAATCGTTCGTGGTAATGATATGATACCACTTGTTAATTACTTATAGAATACTTTTGAATATATTTTTTTAATATGTCATATAAGTTGCCTATACTAAACCCCTTGTATAATATGATCCAACGACTCGGGCGCTAAAAAAAACTGCAATCAGTAGCTTTAAGAATTTGTCAAAGCCCAAGGTGGGTGTGTCGGGTATGAACATTTATAAATATATAATTTCTCCAAGGAAGGGGGGTTGCAAAGTTACTATTACCATTACCACTGTTTCTCAAAATGGTTGAGGATTGATATTATCAATAAGTACACACACAATAATATATATACTTATAAAACTTTTCTTTAAACTAAAATTGGTGACAAATGAAAATATGCAAAATAAGTACAGCTATTTTTATGTAGGACATTAGTAGCATTATGTATTTTTGATCTACTGTGTACACATACATTAATAATAATTAAACAATTAAGCCAGTCAATTTTTAAATTTAAATAAAAATCACAATAAATAAGGATGTATTCAGTATACTCCATTCTAGAGCTATTGTCTTAAAATAGCAACCATAAACTAATATTATTAGAAGTATGGTCATAACACTCATAATCGAATGGTTATTGAAAATAATGATGATTTAAGATATTTTACGATACAAAACAAAAATCATATTTATCAGTAAACAGTGTATGGATTGGGACATTGACCATAATATTTTCATAAATCAATATTCAGTTTTATAATAAAGTGTAGCATTTTTGATAATTTTATTCTATATTTTCCATATTATAACATTATATGAATAGTACATTTTGTATAATGTTTCAATAAAATTAATAGGAAACAGAGAAATTTCTGTTAGATAATTTAAGTGACTAATGTGCTGAACTTACACATATATACTATATAGACAGTACTATAGTATACACTCTCCTATTTTTTATTATGCTTATTTTCATATTTTCATTCACTTGATCCATCACAGTAGTCATTAGTTATAAAATATATTGCTTAAATACTTTTTTAAATAGATTTTTTATCATTATTAATAGACTACAATATATAAATTATTGCAGCTCAACAACTAAATTAATTTATATAAATGAAAAAATAAAACATTTTTTATTAACGATGAACAATATTTAAATATAACATATAAAAATTTATTTCGGTAAAGGTAAAAAGCATTAGAAGGAAGTAAATTGTGACCTAATCTGAGTCTTGGAAGGTTTATTGGAAAAATATATCATATTTGGTCAATTTGAAATTAGATACATAATTCCTTTTTACTCTTATATGGCATAAAATCTATACCATTATGAATTATTTAGTGTTGTAAATTGTATTTGTTTTCAATGTTATTTATAATATGTTCAAGAATAAAGATAATTTGAAATATTTCAAAAGCATGACTTCGAATTCATTTGGGTTTTTTTTTATTGCATATAGAACATAAATACATAATATTACTCCTCTTTTTGAAAATTTTTTCTCTTTAACTTTTTTTTATTATTAACTTTAGTTTAATTGCAAGTACCTTAATTTGTTGTAACTTTAAATACATACTTAATATTCAAGAACCCGTGTAATTTATTAATAAATAAATAATATTGAAGTTAAATTTATAAAATATAATCAAAAAAAAAAAATGGTTCATCAATAAATATTATATAAATAAAGAGCACACACACATATATCTGTCATTAGTAAACTTTTCGATTTCCAGATATCCCCATTTCTATGCAATATTATGATTTACGACAGTTACTTAGAAATAAATCAAAAATACAATTAAAAATCAATACATATTTAATGATCAACTTGTTTTTATTGACACTTTACAGACTTACAAAATGAATATTACAAGTATACGTGTTAGTACACAATATATATATATATATATATATATATATGTATATAAACACGCATAAGTTTATAAATCACACACAAAACGCCTACCAAACAGACTTATTAAAAGATTAACATTACAGTAAAAAAAAAATGTAATAATAATAGCAACCGTACAGTAATTCACTTTCTAATATTCATGATAGAAACACATTAAATAAATGGCACTTACTAGTAAAAGGTAAATTTATAAAAACTAATAAAAAATAGTATTTTATTCTAACCACAAGCAGACATAAAGATCAAACGTGTTAAAATTCATACCCAGTATGTGTGTAGCTGATGGCAAGTATTGTTTTTGTATGTTTAATCTAACAACTACAACTATAAGTTATAATGATACATGGAAAATTAAGAGATCTAAAAAAAAAAATTATACAATCAAGGTTTAAATTATATTATATAAGTACACCAGGTCAGTTTAAAAATCTCCATGCATCAACCTATAAGTAGGTATCTAAAGTTTGAATAGGTCACACAACATAAATTAATACATAGCTGGTAATTATGTATGCCCATTCATATACATAATATGTTCGGTAAAAGTCTATATTATAATGTATAATAAAACAAAAATATTGCCGTAGTTAATAGTAATTACAATGAAAAAATATATAGTTTATTGTTTTCTTAAACCTAACATGTATGCGAATAATACAATAAAAATATTTATATGCTTCGAATAATTTCGAGTAAAACATATTTACATAAATTAAATAAATATCACAGCCTTTAAAAAAATATATTTATACATATATTTGTTTGCCCACATATATCTTAAAGGCAATCGGTTTTCATTTTGGAGTAAATACAATTTTGATTTATTTTTAAGTACATTAACTCTGAGGAAAACGGTTCCTTTGTTTGATCCGTTTTGCTACTTGTATTATGGGCAAACTACACAGTCATATTACACAATAAAATTGTTGTACACGCTAACGATAACAAGAACCTTACAAATAGTATAAAATATTTCTTTACAGTTATCAAATGATAATGATAATAAAAATAATATTATAATGTACAGTCGGAATAGAAAATGGCACAGCGTTATACAAATAAATAGTTTTAAAAATAAAAATATAAATAAAACAATATTATATACACATATTATGATAATATATCGAATAAAATTAAAATAAAACTTGTCGCTTCATGTGTCATTACATAATAATTGTCTTAATAATTCTTAAAAACGAGTTAACAGAACAAAACTTAAACGTCTACAAAATAGTTCGACGCCACCGGGTGTGGGTGGGGTTTGGTAGCCGTTCGTCAAACGGTTGTTTCGTTTCGTCTGAGCGGCTGAAGCTCTCTTTGCAGCCGATCAAAGTCGTTGTAGTACTCGTGGTCCGACTCGTCCTCTAGACTACGACCGTTAGGGGTGGGCGCGGGTGACTGTGGTTCGCAGGATGCCTCAACAGAACCACTACCGTCACCGGAGACTGTAGACGGTGCGGCGGCGGAAGGTTCGCCACCGGTCAAATGGTACTCCGGGTTGTCCACACTGCTCACCTGGACTGGCAAGAAGTCTGGTTGGTAGTTTTTGGTCAGACCAGGAGGTCTCGGTAGGCTACCGTTGGCGTATTCCGCTGTAAATATAATAATACTTATTATAAATAAATAAATCACCGTTCAGTGGCAAGAAATTATTATCGGTACGATAAAAGATCAACTTAAGTATTGGGAACAAATTTTGTAGTTAGTAAGATTTCGGATAGCTGAATAATTCCTAGATTTAGTGGCTCACAGGTTTTCATTAAAATTTTCAAATGATTATTTGATTAACTATAATAATATAATATATCTACCACAATATCTTTCTTAAATTCAATTTCTTTCAATGTTATCATGTACAATATAAGATATTATTAAGAGTGAAGATGATTTACCTTCAGCGTGTTGGTGACCAATCAAATCGATATAGTTGGCAGGCGCATGCCGACGTTTATTGTCGATTTCATCATTGGCTGGGGACGGCATTAGGTAATCGTCCTCGTCCAAGGGCAAGTCTAATTTCAACGTGCCCACTTGTGCCTTGCTTCCATTACTGAGATCGTCGGAAGTATCACAATCTATCAATAAAAAACACAATCGAGGGTTAATAATATTTTATTTTTATAAACCGTTTGCACGATATTGCGAATGAACAACGATCACCTGGGATTTACCTATAATCATTATTTAATTATTAAAATAGGTCATTACCTAATCGATGTATGTCACCGAATTTTCTCAGCTCGCGATCCCAGTTATGTCTGCCGTGCATAGATCCTAGCATGTCGGCACCCGCCGTACTACTCGATCCCAGCCTCGACGGTCCCGGCATGCTGTTGCCCATTTTTGGGTTCATGCAGTACTCATTGGCTTCCATTATACTCATATCTGCACCTTCTGTCGCCAGGTTCGATAGTATCTCATTTTCGTCCTATATGATCAATAATAATTAATTAAACCGTGAAAAGCAATCCTACGCGTAAAGTGAAAACTTTCACTCATAATCGTTAACCACTTTTAGGCGGCAAACACTTACCTGCGAGGAGTATGACGGCAACCTCATGTAACGATCACCCGGTATGACCAGGTATCTACCCGGATCGATTGCCATTTTGGCGAATTCGTCAGCAAGTTCTTCGAAACTAGGCCGACTATCTTTTTCTATTAGCCAACATTTAACCATTACCATGTAAACATCAATAGTACAAATGGGAGGTTGCGGTAATCGTTCGCCTTTCTCTAGTAAACCTAAAACTTCTTTCTTGTCTACTGTTTCATACGGTTGTTTGCCATAAGTCAACAATTCCCATACGGTAATACCTGTAAACCAAAAAAATTAACGTGAAAATTGTTAATATTGTTGAGTGAACCACCTTGTATAAGAGCGAAAGTCAACTTACCAAACGCCCATACATCGCTTTTGTGCGTGAACACTCTGTACTTAAGGCATTCCGGTGCTAGCCATTTGACAGGCATCTTACCACCATCGGCAGTGTACTCTAGCTGGTCAACATCCAAGAGTTTGGCTAAACCAAAATCAGTGATCTTCACGCAGTTGGTGTTTTGCACAAGCACATTTCGGGCTGCCAGATCTCTATGCACTAGTCGTTTTTCTTCCAAATACGCCATACCTGAATAAAATTGTTCAAATTTAGAACACTCGTAGTTCATACTAGCATTTATTTTTTTAAGTTTTTTACCTTTGGCTATTTGTGTGCACCATTTTAGGAATGTTTTTGAACCAATCTTATCGTTGTTGTTTCGCACGTACTTCAACAGACACCCGAGTGGCATGAGCTGAGTAACTAACATCATTTCAGAAGTCATACATACGGCCAACAGCTTAACTAAATTGTCGTGTTCGACACTGGCCATTATATAAGCTTCATCCAAGAATTCTTTACTGGTATTCTCGTAACCACACGTATCATCTTTTTTGTGTAGCTTTTTGATTGCCACAGGTATTTTAATGTTCTCGCCTTCAACAACCCAAACGCCCTATAGATATACAATTTTATTATTATTTATACATTTTTCTCAGTTATGTAAATATACCTAATAATAGATGTAAATATTTATAATTAATTAACACTACGTTAAGAATTTAACGTTGTATCATACCTTGTACACAACTCCAAAAGCTCCATTTCCAAGTTCAGCGCCAATTCTTAGATCTACTTCTTTAACAATCCTTAGTTTGGCTGTATTGGGTTTAACATTTGAAGGCCTTAGTGGTTCATTATCCTCCATACCCGTAAGCACCATTGTCATTTTCACTGCCGTTTCTTTAGCTCGTGCGCGTCTTCGCCAGTGCCATACAAGAATCATGAGTAATACCATCACCAAAAACGTAAACACTACAACCGCGCTCAGTATCAACGGTATTTGCTCCGAATCACTACTAAAATCGAACAAAAATAACGCCATGGAGGTTAAAAATCAAATATCAGTTAAGTTGAAGTTTTGACAGCAAACTTACAGTTTAGAAGCCATTCTAACGTCGTCAGCTGAACAATATGGATCTGGATCGTCCTTGGTGTAGACCTTGTATGGAGCGAAAGACGGACAAATAGGACCAGAGCAGTTGAACGCTGTACGGTTATCTGAAGGATTGCCGCTGGGCTAAAATGTTAAAATAGATTACGTGGATTAGTTTCATACTAGGAATTATGTATACAATTGACTCATTTGCGATTAATTGGCAGTAACATTTACCTCAAATATTTTGAAATGTCTACACGCTTGGCACTGAGATGCATGTGGTCCATAACATCCTCTACATAGAATATCACATGGCATGCATTCTCGTTCTATTTCTCCGTTCGGCAACTTGTTAGTAGTGGCATAATACTCGATTGGACAATCGTCTGCGCAGTGATCTCCACGTTTGTAGCCCGCGCAACGTTGGCAGACCTGATCATGGAACCCAAAACCTGTGCACCTCAAACACCGTGGATGACATTTTCTGCATACAGCTTTGCCGGCCAACGCACGCAAAGCAGCACCACCTTGCTCCAACGGTCCAACCCATTCGTAATAGTAACCATTTGGACAGGTTTCATTTTTGTGTAGACATCTCTCCTATAAAAAATATATGTATAGATATATTATTAAGAACGTACGGGTGATAAAAAATAAGACTTAGATTTTATTATAAACCATCAAAGAGTACATAAATAATAGCCAAATACTTACAACTGAAGCGTCAGCATTGAGAACAGCTTTGTGACAAGATCGGCAACCATTAGGTCCAATTGTATTGTCTGGACCACTGCAACCTCCAACACAGTTCAAATGGCAGGGCAAACACTCACTAGGTCTGGACTGGTTAGCACTGTATTTATTTAGTGGACACTGAGATACACAGTGAATACCGTCGAGGAGATTGCGGCATGATGTACAATGTTCGGGACCGGGTCCGTGACAACCACCGTCACATTCAGGATGACATGCCGCGCAGGTCTTGTCACCAGCCTCGTATAGCCTGAGTAGTAAAAACAACGAGAATGGTTAGAATCAATTCAAAGCTCATAGTTATAATGTTTGACTTACCCAGGTACATGACTACAGTTCGGTAGACACTGATTGTCGTACTGAAAGTTTCTACAAGACAAACACTGATGGGGTCCTGGGCCCCAGCAACCTTGATTAGAACACTCCGGATCACATATTTCATTTTCTAAAACTATATAGGTACATCATTAAAAAACTCTTACTAGTAATCATAAATTAATACTTACTGCAAAGAGATTCATTTTTATTATTTTGCAAGAGCTTTGGATGTTCTGAAGATTTTTTTATTGATTCCCAGTCTATAGTTTGGGCATAACACAGTCTTTTATTTTCTAATATTGCAACGCTCCCAGAATGAATTTTCTTTAATGAACGCAAACCCAATGAAGTTAATGAAGTCTTTACAATATACAATGATGCAAAGTATTCGGTAACAGTACGACCACCGATTACTTCCAAATTCCTGTTGGAGTAAAATTAAATTAAACACGTTATTATTACTATTGTAATTTTACAAAACTTTACCTAAAGTATGACAGATTTTTAAAATCTTCATGTGATCCTTGGATGTTTATGTAGCCTGTTACTTCTTTTAATGTGCTAAATACTTCTAAACGATCAGGATTCATAGCTTTGATACGTTGGCCGAAACTGAAGTTTGCAAAAACTTGTTGGAAACCTTTGAATGTTTGGTCTAAGATAGTTAATGAACCTTCGATTACGGTACAATCTTTAAAACCATCAATGTTGCTATCATGGATTGTGGCTACGCCCTCACAAGTTTTCGGGCATGGGCCGTCACACAACACACATTCACCATTTACAGCCTACAACAAGTTTTAATTTAGAAAAATGTATCGAAATTAAATTAAGCACAATTCTTACTTTTTTCTTTGGTGGACAACTTCGCACACACGCTCCGTTGTCTTTAAGCAAATGTTCTGGGCAGTTTTTTACGCAAGTTGCGCCATAAGCATACTTCCCATTTGGATTTGTTTCCCAAGAGTAAGTTATGGAATTATAACGTTGCATCGCCGGACATTCTTGAGTGCATACACCATCATCGTAAAAATTTCGACATGCCTTTAAAATTATAAACATATACATATTATATATATATTTTATTTAACGTAATTTGGGATATATTCTTAGGATCGAGTTATTATATACATAATATATTAAAATATACTTACGAGACAATCACTTTGCTTTGGTCCTGTACAACCACCGGCACAAAACAAATGACAGCAGTCTCTAGGTTTCGGTCCAAAACATCGGCCCTGGTAACATTGGGGACTGCAGTTGATCTTTGAGAACTTTTGACAATTGTGCGGACCTTCACCCCAACAACCACCCGTACACGACTTGTCACAAGGTGGGCATTCCCGTTCAGAGTTCGAGAAATTATACATGTACATCCACTTGGCCCCCGGCCCAGTGATGATCTCATCCCAGTTAATGGTGCGCATATGGCACAGATTATAGTTATCGATCATGCCCACATTGCCAGCCAATATGTCTATACAAATGTATTGCATGAGTAAAAAGATATTGAAAATGACATGCATTCAAAAATAATAGAAACGCTTACCTCTGAGAGCTGGCAATTCGAGATTGTTCATTTTTGATAACATGACCAGTAATGAAAATTCTTCTTCCTTGACGGCCAATTTGAATTGAGTTCGGCCTCGAATGATTTGCAGTCGAGGCAACACGATTTTGTTGACGTCCACATGAGTGATCAAAACGTATCCGGTAACTTCTCGTATGTGTTGTAAAAAACTCAGATCCAAGTGTTCGTCCTGCAACCACGTCAATTCCAGATTGCCATCCACATAAGTGCAATTGGTGTAACGGTCTCTTAGGTTCCGGTAATGGTGGTCCCGATTTGATGGCACGGACAGACGACCGTTGGTACCAATACATACTGCAAAGTTTAGAATAAAATCAAAATTTAATAACATGTAAAAAAATTTAAAATTCTTGGATTCGATATTGGATATGTATAAATAACCATCGCACAGTGAATAATTTGTTTGGTAGTGTAGTTAATTATATTATTATATAATACTTTCACTAGAATTATGTTTTTTTTTGAATTCCATCGCGGAAACTCCTTTCGATCGGGAAATAATATTAATTCTTTCAAGATTTTCTTATACGCCTCGCTCACCATCCCACCAAACATACACACGACATATCCTCCCATAATAATCGTATTAATCCTCATGCAATGGTATGTGTGACCGCGACGGTTTTGAGTACCCTCTAAATAACAACAAATAACAATGATGTTGATGATGATGATGTGGACGACGCTAGTCATTCTCACGTTATTGTTACGTTTACGCATTGTTGTCGTCGTCGATGGTAATGTTAATAATAGTAACAATAATGGAATAATATAGTGTGCGTATGTAAGGCAATAGGAGGCAGCAAATCGGGTGTTGTGTTATCAACATTTTAATTAAAATCCATCGCACTGCAGGCGCCAAAAAGCAGTACATTTTTTCCTACTCTGCTACTCCTTCCACCAAAAATCGAATTCCAAAGCGCACAATACAAAGTTCTAATAGAAACAGTTAATTAAAAAAATGTCTTGTTCCCCTTGGGTATTGACTATTGATCGATGTACGTATGTATTGAGCTCGTGCTTTTTGCTATTTATTTCGGAGTAGTTAAATGTAGACATACTACAAGAGCCTCTGTGGTTTGCTGACGATGACCAACTCGATAGAAATAAGACGATATTGTATTATATAGAAGGGGAAATATAACAACAGGTACCTACAGTTTGATATCAATACGTATCTGGTCCGATAAAATGTCAGTCTGATTGTTTAGTCATTTTCTTATATTCCGTACCATTTGCCGCCATTAACAATGAAGAAGAAGAATTTTCATTGTCGAGATTACAATTAAAAAAATATATAATACAATACATTAAATTACAAAGAAATGTTTCGTTTTTATTCTTATTACTACAGTCTACACTTTTAAGATTTTACTCATTTGTATAACGAATAAATGCAAGCCAATTAACTCGGAAATATATGCTATAGGTACACACAAGCACCTGCGATAACACAGCAACACGTGTAGTAGAAGCTATTAACATTATATTATCGAACGTTTCTGATATTATCATAAAATATGTCTACGGTCTTTAAATGCTAACTGAGCTCGATTTGTATTTTAACCTATAGCGATTCGCACGAAAAGGTTTTTAATTGAGTTTGATTTAAGAAACCAGTCGTGAGTTCTTTGCCGATGTAATTTACAGTACAATGTGGCTTTTATCGGTCTACTAAATTTTAAAGAATTTGCGAGTAATTGAAAATACCGGTTTTGATTTCATGTTATTTTAACGTTCGTTGGAGTATTGCTTTATCCACAAAAAGCATCATATAGTAGATTATTATTGCTTTATAGTGAGTAAAGAACTGGTTTCAAGATTTAAAACGGATACCTTCAGTTTTTGAAAACACTGAAGTCACTATAAATTTATTATTATATTAAAAAGTATTTCTCCTCTCCGTTTACATCGATTAATCACATAGGTATTAGTCGGTATTATCGTCATCATTTAACATTATTTTATCCACTAATCTCTTTGCAATGCATAATTTATTAATATTATTAAGTCTTAGGGGAAAATATAATATGTGTATAAGTAGGTACTTAATAAGTTGTCAAAATTATTATTAATAATAATTAATATTTCTTAAATATTATTAAATTAATTTTTTGATAGGGTATAATCCGCAAGGGGTCTAAAGTATTTTTATCCGGCACTGCAGATTTAAAATTACTTTGATGTCCTGTGGTGAGGGATCCCACAAAAAATGTAACTGACGTACGCCCACGTCTGTCTGTTTCTTTACAATAATCAAAACTCAAAGAAATAAAATCGTTAAAATATTTTTTGAGTTTGTATTATGTGTAAGACATAGACAAATGTATAAAAGATATTACTTTAAAAAGGAGTATTTAAAAAAATAATATTTTACCCAACATTAATAATATTATGCGTATATGTCAAATTCTAGTAAATTTAATTTTAAATACTTTTCTTATTGTCATGACGGATGTCTTTAAAAATATGAGGAGACTATAATTAGAAATAGGAAATACATTTTTCAGATTATTATTATTTAACATTTTTGAATTTTTCCATCTGATTTACATATGATTTTAATGTTTTTTCTTTTCACTTTATAAAAATTAAGTTGTTGGCCTTCAAAAGAAAAAAAAAGTTTACAAACTCATACCAATGAGTAGTAATAGTACATATTATGAAGTATGAAAAGAATTAACATCATCAGTGTGGTAATTAAATTAGGAGTTGACAATTTTGTTTATTTTACATTTTTATAACAACAGTTTATCGCCTTAAACAAATAATTTGTAACACCTTAAATCAAATGATGAAGTGTTAAACCAATGAAACTGAATTTGAAAAACAATTCGATTACAAACTGCCACTTACTAAGGAGTTTTAAATATTTACAAATAATTGAATATGTATGAACCATACAAGTAGGTAGTATTATACTTTTATACACCTATATAATAAACTGTTTATAACATCAGAGAATCGGACATATTATTATGCACTTTTATTTCTCAAACATGTTATATTTTTAACTATTTTCGAATGATATCGTAAACAGTTTGGCCCCAATAGGTACCAATGAAACTATGATATTTTAAACATATAAACATTTTTGTTTAAATAAAGTGTAAACAACAATCGTACAAAGTTTTTTTTTTTATAACTGTTTTTACGTTGACAGCTCTTAATTAACTTATTACATTGCACGAATACGTATTTTATTATTTATTAAATTTTGTAATTTAAAAAAATCTTTGGCCAGTATTTTAATATTTAATTGACAGATAATACATATTTCGTGTTATGAATGTCAGAACGAGAATTTTTAGCTCCACTAAATAATGCTGAAGACTGCAATTAAACTACAAACCACAAATAAGTAGTAGTGATTTAATTTAAACACGTTTTGTTGGATCAACGTATTCATATATTATAAATTTGTATCTAATACTTATAACACTTATATACACTATAATTTATAATACATATTGATATTTATGTATATATTAATATATAAAATCTATAAGCCGTATAGCTATATTTTATAAGGGTAATAAGAACAAAATTACAATTTCTACTGGCAAACATAGACATTTGGAAATTTTTTACTCTTTGGATAAGTATTAGCCTTTTTGGGGGTTTTCACAGAACGATATGCAATAGCAATATAATATTATGTATTTCATATGTCATGTAATTTGTTGGTTTTATAATTTTATACTCGTCGTGAATCTGACATGTTTTCGTGGACTACAGGAGGTTGGAAATGTAGTTTTACGGTATTGAATTTAGAAAAAAATCTTTACCCTTGTTTTTGTCCCGGTATTACTCGGAACACGACGCTAATAAAATAGTAAATAATACGTCTAATACGTCATATAGGTGGGTCGCCGGTTCTCGGAATCATATAGTATACCGTCATCGCACACTTTCAAACGCACGTACTGTAATAATATAATATGATAATATTTTGATCTACGTGTAATGATCATGTATAAATATACGAATATTTAGATACGTATTAATATAAATAATATTATAATATTATAATCTTTTATTATATTTTGCGGCACACGCACGACGCGGATTCCAATCAACGTCGTGGTAGTCGACAAAAATGCGCGATCCGTTCAAGGCCACCCGTAATGATATTTTTACACATTAGTATATACGATTATTTCGTGGACGGTGGATTTCATCGCCGAACTGGTGGATTTAACACTTACGAAATTTGTATATATTTTGTTCAAAACATGTGTAATAAAAGAGATTTGGAAACGCACGAGTGCGGACCGCCAGTGTATTGGCGCTGATCGTGGTGTGGCAGCTGTGTGTGCTGTGGGTCGGGTCGAGGGGAGGTTGTGAGCGATCCGTCGGTCGCGATAGCGATCGTTTTCGGCTTCAACGGCCGCAGTTTCGTTCATCTCCACACTGCGTTTCGATGGACCGGTTTTATCAGTCATTACAGCGACGTCGAATAATTATAATATTACTATAATATTATATTTTATATATTATCTGATAAGGAATAATAATATTTTCTTTGGACGAGAAACAACAACGCGTTTACAGTATAAAAAATACAATATTATTTATTATATACCTACTGTACATAATACCCATACGCACACGACTTGATCACACGAGTCTGTACCACCGGGCTACATCATATTATCCCTACCTGTACGCAACACAGCGAGAGAAATATTATAAGAAATATAAAAATATAATACACTAGAACCACCTGCAGCAAACACGCGGCGGAGAACCCCGACCAAGCCTGGGGGCCACCGGTGCACACATATACACTCACACAACACAACACTGAACACGCGGGCACACAGACCTAAAACCGGCCGCCGCCGAGTACAATAATAATATTAATAATAATGCGTACGATATGTGGTACATGGTATTCGGTACGCTTCGAGTGGATAGGTATGTGCCCAGTCATCGTCCCCGGAGGCTTTGTGTATAATAATTATATGTGTGCGCGTGTATGTGTGTACGAGTAGGGTTTTTCATTATATTTCTTTTTCTCTCTGCATACTCAGATTTTTATATTTTTGTTTTTGTTCTACGCGCGGAGTAAGGACCATTACGCAGTAATATTATGTATAAATCGTAGTCTCCCGTTTGCAAGTGTAAGGACACGCGGTTGGCTGCGCTTGAGGGATATGAAGAGTAGGACTAGTCCAAGAGTGTCCTCCTCCTCCGCTAACTCCATCGACAACACCACCACCATCACTACCCTAAGGGCGAGATTTTTTTGATAAAAATTACAACAACGATTGTATTATAATATATTATAATATAATAGAACGGCTGGACATTAAAAAAACGAGCTCAGTATCGTCATCGATGTTCGTGAGAACCGCCGCCGCCGCGTATACATGCATAGATTTGAAAACGAACTAACCCTCGAGGTGTAATAATACGATTTTGATTTCTGACACGTACACAACGATTAATATAATATTATGCTATTCTATATACTCAAATTAGGTTCACGTATTACATCGATTCAAAACGATATCTGTTGTCTTACGGTCTAATATTATGTATAATATAGAGAGTAATGATTTTTGAACCGTGTAGGGGTTACATGATTTACGATGATATACATAAATTAAATTAACCACGACAAAAATATACATAATTATTCAAATAGGTTATTATTATACTATTTAGAAAAAATATGTACCTATCTACCTAATAACAATGCGTTTGACGCCGAAGGAAACGACAACCCCGTAATAATTATATACATAGGGATAGGGTTGTAAATAGTAATACTATGATATAGTCTCGGACAACGTAGGTATACAAAATTATAGCTGATACAATAATAAAATAATATATTCAAACATATTGCTGCAGGTGGTGGTGGACTTTAAACTCGGACGCTAAATAAACTTGGTCGCAGTAAGTCACTGTATGTATTATTATATATAACTATCCTAATAATATATGAAGGTACATTATATACGTACCTACATATTATATGTAGTTGCCTTCCTCGAGTTATGACTTATGATATTAAAATAACAAATATAATATGTAGCCATGTAGGTACTTGAAATGGTTTACATATACAAAAACATTTATATAAATGTTGTTAGATGTATATTATTTTATTATTATAAGGTTTCTTATATTATTACATGACGTATATTTACGTTTTAGACACGTTATAGCAACAACTGAATAGATTACAAGGTTTTTAATACCAATATGCGCGTTAGAAAAATGTTTGCGGAAAATAATCCTGTACGACTTAATATATTATATTGAATGCAATGATCATTCAAGTGGTTTCTTATGCACATGTACCTATATAAATTTGTATATAGAAAATATTCAAATATAATTAACGAACGTCGCTATTCACCAGTACCTACATTTGTAATGATTGAAAGTATCTCGAAAATTAATTCAAAAATTTAATACAAAAACCAGTATAGAGAATTAAAAAATGTTTTCTACCTTTTTTTTAAATATAACTCAAGTAGGCAGACAAATCGAAACAAACGGTCATCATAGCACCTACAAGAATATTATAAAAAAAGTGTATATTTAATTAATTTCCAACATTTCGAAAGAGATTTATGTACATTATATACAACATGTCGGCTGTGAAGTGGCCCGTCAAACGCGAATGGACGCGTGTACCAACCGGGTAACAAGCTGTTCTTATATTCTTTACGGCATTCGCGGTTCAGTCAAGCGTGAATTTTTTCACATTTTAATTTTTATAATTCAATATCTCATACACACACATCGGCAAACCCGTTCCTCTTTATACCTATGTCCGAAATAATTATATTTTATTCTTCGTTATTATTACTGTTTATAATATTCTATATTAAAATATGTTGCCGTCCGCGATATGACGCGTGAGGTCGTAGCACGGTCCAAAACCCCTTTTACACGACATAAATACGGCAAGAGATTCGTGAGCTGTTCAGAAATCGCATACGAATTGGTAAGACAAAAAAAAAAAAAAAAACGTTTTGAACATATAAAATATAAAATATACAATTATAAACATAGAAATACCTATACCTATATTAAATATTGTAAACGTGTGGGACAATCGTCGAGTTTTACATATATCACATCGATTTTTATTTTAAATACTTTTTCATTAATATGTTAAGAAAATTTTTATTGTAACATGACGAGCCAATTGCTAGTTTCTGCAGTATATCATAATATATAAGGTAATCACCAAAGTACTCAATGTTTTCTTAAATTATAGACACATTAATTCAAATTCAGAATATCCACGTAAAGTATACTTAAATAGGTACTCTATTTTCAAGTATAGAGTTTAAAATAACTACACAAAAATATGTTACATCTACTTTATAATTCAAGGTAAAGCGTTAGACAGGAAATTATTATTATTATTCCTTAGTTTAAAAATTTAGTAACTCAGTAAACAATAACTATAAGTTTAAATTTAGATTTTAAGGCTACACATAAAATCGTATACTTAATAATAAACAGCAAAAAAAAACATAGTTATTTGTGTTACCACATAGAATTTTTTAGATGATGTAACAAAATCTAAGTATTCATAACAGATCCTTTTGAGAACACAGCTAATAAGTTATAGTACTTATAGGCACTTATAAATTATTAAGAATTCCAAAAATCAATATTTGAATAAACGTATTATTAAAAGATAGAAGGGATGAGCTTTAAGAATCACCCTTTATGTACATAAGTTAGTGTAAAATAAATTCGTGCTTTATTTACGATTATATTATAGAGATGTTTTTTTTTAAATCTTGAACCACGCAATGTCTTAGGAAATATAAGGAATTTAAAATTTTAATAACAAACACTGATAAAATTGTAATAATCGCAGTCATAAGAAAATATTTATTTTAAGTCAATTACAATACTATACAGACTTAGTGGTTAGTAGAAGAAGTATGAAGATTATGAATAAAAAAAAAATATTAGGGCTACAGCTCTCCAAAATGTTGGTTTCGGTTGATGAAAGAATCGCCTTATATGTATTAGACAATTCGAATACGAATACCACAATAATTATTAATTAAATACTAAATAGGTATATATATATATATAATAATTGTAATAACGGATATGCAATCATATATGGCGGTGATACGATCGTTTCGAAATCGCATAAATTAATTATATTGTTACAAGGGTAAAACAATAAGGAATACATTTTAATCGTCAGGAAAAAATAGAAATAAATTGTCATACGCGCGCGTGTAGCGTTTGATTCTGCACGTCGGACCATATACATTTAGGTATAATATTTTTCCATAGCTAATATAATATTATAATGGCTACACCGTAAAAAATAATCCTAACTGAATTTTTTCACTATATTAGTATATAGGTACTTACACACATACACACACACATTCACATCATGCGGGAGACGTTGCAACAAAAACTGATGTCGTGTTCACGACCGCGGCGATTGCATTCGACACGTTTCGCAGGCGATTGGTAACACGTATTCGTATAATAATAAAAACATGTATACCAAATACCTATAGGATAATCCTACACAAGAATATACAACTTGCCGAGAATTAGCTGAATACGCAATTTGTGCCAACTTCTTAACGGTGTGCGTGTGCCGCCACGAGACTACTTACACGAGCACTCTTCTGCAGGCTCGGCAGAACACAAAATTAGCCGAAAATTATAGTATAAACTGAAGTATATTATGGTACCGATGTCATACATATTATTATTTATATTTATGGTTTACAGAAATATTTTAAAAATGTGATAAAAACAAAAGAAAATTTTTTTTGGATGCGACTAATAATATTATATATGGCTAATAATATACGTTAAATACATATTATGTTATATTATGTTGCAATAAAAAGGAGGAAATTTAAACTTGAAATCTCAGAACAAAAAAAAATTGTGTATGTCTATGAGTTTTTTTTAGAGTTTTAGTTTTCTGTTAAAAAATAATTTAGGGGAAACTTATCTTAAACTTTTAAGTCAGAAGTGTTAAAATTAAAAATGTTATGCATTTTAACTTCAATTTAATAATATTTTGAAACGGCTATATAATAATAAATTATAGATAAAAACTGAAATAATATTAAATTGAGTTGATTTGAATAACGAAATTATCTTGTCTAATTCATTTTAAGGAAACCATTTGCAAATTTGCAATACTCGATTCTGTTATTAGGAACTTTGCAGTTTGGTTTTGTTCATCTTATATGCGCGTACATAGGTAATTAAATCAACATATTATATAACATTATAACTTAACTAACAAGACAATTAATAAAAACACATTTAGTATTATTATAAACGTTATTAAGTTATAAGATAAGACGTTACTATAGTTATACCATAATCAGTTATTAAATAAAAACACATCACTAAAATATATCGACACATGTATTATAATATATTATATACATTGTACGTAATTTATTATGCGTTACGCACTGACGATTTTTTTCATAGCTTTCGCACATCTATTGATTATACAACAGCAAATTTAATTCTTTATGTATACATAATAATATATCGTGTGATTTTAGCAACAATATTATATCAATTGCCGTCTTTCGCTCACAAGAATGTGAAATACAGATGACAAACGCACAATAAGAACATATTTTATTAATCGTTATATTTAAGTACAGTTTACATTACAATATTACAAACAATAATTAGTAATTACAAGTGTAGGAGAGGCTATTTAAATATCTCTTTGCAACTCTTTGGGCGTTGGTGGGAGGAGGCGGGCAATAAGCAATATATAAATATTATAAATAGCATAAGCATAATATTGTGTAGGTAATACACATGCATCATCGCGAGCATCGGAAAACAACACTTACTTTTTCCTTTGACGAATTCGGACGTTTTCTCGACGCCGGCCGCTGTTGCCGTGGCTGCGTGGAACACCAGGACGGCAACTAGCAACAGCCTGCACCGCCATAGTCGCCGGAGAAAAACGGACGGGAAAACCGCATTCATGATAACATGTTATCACAGCGCACGGACTGCGGTTACACAGGCGCATCGCTCGTCACACGACATAGTCGATTGGATAATACGGTTCGTAACAGGAGCGTGTTATACCGTTCTGACGCGACGCGGGCGGTATCTATGTATACCTATATTATGTATATTATACGAACGGGTTAGCGCGACCGTCGGAGCATTCAGGATTTTTATTTTTCCACGACGCACTACGTCCCCGCGGGATCTGTGCCTACTGGATAAAAACGTATAGCTGAAGTCGGCGAGCGCTAATATCGCGTGCAATGCGCTGCTATGCCGGTTCGGACTGAGCCACGGGCGCCTTATCGGTTCTGTAAAAGAAAAAAAACATCACACACATATTCTGTATAGAGTTTGTTATTTTAATTTCTCGACGATGCGACGAGGAAAAAAATGTATTCAGTGCGAACAAATGTAGGCCATTGTTTGAGACGTGACCAACGTATATTTAATATTATATCACGCATAAGCGAGTTATTTATTATTATTTTTTTTTTCACCACCGACCGTTCGAGAGAGTGTATATTATAATGTTATAGATCATAAACACTGACTGCGACGTTTGCCGATTTCGCATATTATTTTGTTATAATATATTTTGTGTATACATTTAAAAAAACAAAAGACCCAAGTGTATGAGTGTTTATTGTTTCTGTTTCAACCCCGAATAATACAAAATACATTTTTCATATAGGTACTACTAATAAAAATAATATTGTGATATCGTTTTGGCTAGGAAAACAATACAGAAAATCGCCAGACATTCCACGGGCGTCTCTCCGCAGAGCTCGTCCCCCGGGGGCGCTGACGTTAACCCGCTGTGCCTGTTGCGCCACGCCGCCGTCCGATAACGTAACAACGAATATACGTAAATGTACATATTATATTAATAACAATATGGTCACAGCAGGTAGTATGTATATATCGTACGTAGGTTCGTAGGTATAAGTAGACATAACATACTACATATGTAGTATTTTGGCCACCACCACCGCGCGAGAATCCACCTCGGAGGGTCGTAATTAAATTTTTCAACGTGACGAATTATTATTATATTATACCGATTCGATAAATTTTATTATCGTATATAAATGCATGCTCGACCGAGAGGCGGGTCTGCAGCGTAGAATCACAAAAACCAATTACATTCCATGTATACGTATTATATAACATTATATATATAGGTATATACATATATACCTATGCGTGTGTGTGCCTTGAGGGGTCGGGGGAGGAAAAACAATAATGTGTATGTACAGCGACGATCGATTGTACGAATATAATATATCATCATTTGCCGCGAGCGATAATGATACACTTTTATATTGAGATTGTAAAATTGTCAAAAGAGATAAAATTAGTATGCTTTTACTGTGTATATTAAACCCGCACGCGAGTTCTGCATGTGTATTTTACATACATTGTTGTTATTACTTATAAAGTTATAACTTATTACTTATTAGGTATGAAGGTGAACGCGTGGCGTACTATTGTAATGACGATTATTTTCGGGGATTTGACTGTGTACACGAAATCGCAACACTTTAAGTTTAGATTGATTTTTCAGCTATATTATCACAGCGATTAACAACTCTAATGAATACCTACAATATTTTCTACAATTTTTTTATACGCAATATTAAACAACCTATGACTAATCTACATCATATTTGTGACTGTGTGTTAATCAAACGCTATAATAATTTATAACAAATTGTATTAAACCATACCTACGTACCTTATATTATATAGTCTCTCATCACCCAATTGTCACCGTTTTCGTGGGTTTATTTAAATCATTGTAAAATAAAAATTATAGTCAATGATACAAGTACCCCGAAGTATTTTTCAATTTAATTCTTTTCAAAAATATATAACTTTAACGATGGCGCGCTGACAACGTTCGTTTGCACACATGTAGAATCATATTATACTACATAATATTATTAAAAATTCGTTTACTAACGCGCGCTCGTTATCACTGCAGTTATTATGTTATACATTAGTCACATTATAGCAGTCGTGTTGTGTACGCAAATGTGTAGTCGTCAGTTTTTCCGATTATTTATTATAAGTGCGTAAAAATACATGAGATTGCGTAAGCATATATTTAAAAACGGCGCCGTTAAAAAGTGCTTGCTAATTAACGTTCGCAATGAACAAAACCAATAATGCCTTTTAATTGACGAATTCCTAAATAATGATTTGAATATTTTTCGCGGCAGTTAATTAACGAAATTACGTTTATTATAATAGTTGTTGTTAAAAAATATCGAAATACTTCGGCTCTTCCTCCCTTAACCCCTCTACCCAACCGCCGAACTAATATATATTTAAAATGTGTAATAATCACTGCAAATGCGACCATGTTTATCAAAATGAACAATATATATGGCGCCAGAAATATTGCTAGATATGACATCAGCTGTATTATAGTCTTGAAATTCTTGCCGTCCTTGGTGGTATACGAAATGTCACGAGTTCGTATATAGTAGTGGAATAACATGCTATACATGCTATTGACGGATTAAAACTATTCCAGAAGACTTTATATTACATATTATAAAATAGAACACTAGCCTCCTTCTATTTTATATAATTATATATTTATCTTTTTATTAAACGTGTTCAGTGTTCAGTAAGACTTTGGTTATTTAGTATTATTTTACATTATTTAATTGATAAAAAAACAAATTTTCTTATAATCATAAAAAATGTATAGTCTAAAATGACCTCACGAGTGCTAACAGAAGTTAGCTCTTAAAAGCATAATGTATTATATATGTGTTTAATGGCTTTGACTAAGATTGTAATAAATTACAAACATTATTTAAATTGATTACCATCAGAGAATGCTCGTGTGTTGTTTAACACGCAATAACCCGTCATCGTAAAATTTCTTTATGTATTACTTTAAAAAATCAAGAAATAACATTTATCAATACATCAAATAGTGAAAAACAAAATAAATATAATTCATGGATAATTATCATATTAAGAAACATGTATGTAATGTGTATCGTGTAATTTTATTGGATTAGACTACAATGATAAGGCGATTGTTATAATTGGATTTAAATACATGTGTATATTATTTTATGGGTACGTATTATATTATGTTTAATCATTATCTTGGATTATTCTTAAGTCTTAACCATTGTCCACTAAAATTTTTGATAAATATTATACGTTAAAAATTGTCTACACTGCAGTGAAACAAAGTTCACAGTTTCGAATGGAAAATTTAGCGTAGGAACTCAATTAAATGTATTTACCAAAAGTGTATTACATATCTACCCACACAGCTCTACATAATATAGTAGTTATTATTAAAATGTTAATCGATAATAATACCAAACACTCTATTACGACCTTTACATTCGTGTTATGAATAACATATTATTAAATGTTATTTTATTGTATACAATATTGGTTATTTTTCGTAATATTTGTATATTACTATACAAAAGTAAAGATGAAAAAAAAATCGTTTCTCTTAACTGTTGTACACACGAATACACGATATAAGAGGCGAAGTCTCGTAGTTTTAGTCATGTGACAATTATACGTGTGTGCCGTTATTAGGAGAGAAAACACGTGCAATCAACAAGTGTGTTCGTTGATATAATAGTATGCAGACGCGTTTAAAATGTATAATCAAACGATAATATTTCGTCAAATTTATGCATAGTAGATAAAATATAAAAATTTAATATAATTTCGGATATAATATATATATATATATATATATTACTAGTTTAGTATATATTATGTATTATGTATAAGAAATTTGAGAGATTTTAGCAGTTTAGATGTAGCCTGCCACAGGTACAGTCATAGACTTGGAAAAAACACAGGAGATTTTACAAAAATTGAATACCTTATAATATTTGACAGCGGTCGTAGGATTTTTTTTATTCTTTTTTTCTACAAAACACGTCCGATAACCTCCACTGCTATGGTGGCGATATAGTGCTGATCTCGGTTAGAAGGTGAGTGGATAGGGATGTCGGTTTTTATTGCTGGCCGCAGAGAAAACAGTATATTATTATTATTATTATTATTATATTCTATATCCAAGTACTTTAACATGAACGTTTCTCATTTTTACAAAAACTGGTCGTAAATGTTTTTACCCTTTTATCGATATAATATATTATCTGCATCGCGCGTATATAACGTATAGGTAGCCTATTATATATTATATACCTCACACGTAAACGAAAAATATGTGTGTGCACAGCCTGTGTATACTTATTGGGCTGTATTAAATTATAGGGGAGGGAGTCACGCGGAATTATATTATAATAAAAATGATACCTAGCTGTTCACCGCTCTAGGTTATTCGCGTTTCGAACGCGTTAATTTTATGCCTACCACCAGCAGCGACTGATGCTGTAGTGGCGGCGTCAGTAACAATATTTACACGTCCAATAGTCGGCGCGCGGTAATTACTATCTTTGGGGCAGAGTGTTCCGCGAGAGCAGAGAGAAAAAAACATTTGGGAACAAAACGGTTTTAATGACTGCGGTAAACGACGTTTAAAGTGGCGGTGGCACTATGGGTATGCGCGAGTAAATCGTTTATAAGTTAAAATATATTATACGTCGCAGGCGCTTAAGATACAATAAATTATATATGTATGGGTATAGACGGGCGGTTTTTTGCAAACGGATTTTTTTTTTGTGGCGTTTACTATTAATCGTTTTGTACGACCCGAGAACGAAATGAAATATAGGTATAGGTACGTGAAATATAATTAAATACATGTGATGGGTACCTGGAAACGCATGCGTACCAAGCACGGCGACCGTTTTCAAGTGTAGCGGTGGCAGATGGGTTTCGCCTCGGGGATAGTGTCGGCCGCCGGCTGATTTTTTTATGGTTTTCGCGAGCCTGTGTATATTATATTCGATTTCCAGTGTACGCCAATAATTAGTTAGACGGCCATATATTATATTATTATAAATTATTATAGATGTTAACTGCCGCCGGTTTTGTCTTTATAGTTAATACATATTCTACTCCTATACACCTCTTTCACGTAGAACTTCTTCTCCGTCCACATCATCTTCGAACCACTCATTAGCCCGACACACTGCCTAGTTCCTATCTATCTTTATATTCGACACGACTACTAGCTCACGACACTCGACACACGCGTTTTTTTCAGGTTTTCATAAACGTGCGTATATGTATATACATATTATATACAAATAGGTATTACTGACTGTACCTAATATATTTAATAATATTCGAAAAATATTACACCAATCGCTGAACCACGACTTATACATTTATATACCTATTGAACCTAAATGATAATACCTATACGTGTCAGCTGTAGGCATTATTACAATCACGTAAACATTTTCGGATCTAGTCACTGCAGCGCGCACACGTTTATATGCTCGACGAAGAGACTCAGAATCCTTCACACGATTGAGAAATCGACATTTTATGTAAATCTAGTTTTCGATTTGGTTTCTTTTTCTAGTCTTATGGTCGTGGGCGGTTATACTATAGAGTTGTATAGATATAATAATAATATAAACACTACCTACGTAGGTACGTAGGTAACAGTTTTAAAATAAAATAACGTGTGTGTTCATTTTTATATATTTTTTACCAGTGTTAATGTACGGAACACAATTTTCTGCAGTGTATATTGTTGAATAGAGTAATAATATTCTGTAGTAATACACTGTACACCATTTTTAGATATCTACAGCACTGTTATGCCATATTTACTATTTAGGTTGTATAAAAACTGGACGGTACATTTGTTAGAGGAGCAGTACGTTTTCGATCTGATATTTTGGTGGTTGGTGTACAATGACCAATGGCCATATAGTAATTTTATATAGTTTTTCTGAGGTCGGAATTATACATGTATCTGACTGGGTATCGGGTGACAGCGATGTTTCTGTATTTTAATGAACTCATCTTCGTATCGTGTGTATATGTGTAATATGTATATAATATAATATATTATGTAGGTACATATAGCGGTCGCCGGTCGGGTTTTTAATGGATTTCTAACAATAAACTGGTATTCGTGTCCGACATGAGTTTTAATGGCGCACACGATTTACACGGATTTGAGAAATAATATTATAATGCACATAATATAGGTAGTGTATAAACACAAAATCTAATGTCCGCACAAAAACCAAAACGTACATTACAGAACACAATCACACACAAATATATAGGCACGACAACGATGTTGTCGGGTAACATATGCGGTAAGATGTATATTATACCTGTTGGTAATATATATTATATAAAGTCACGGGCGCGCTCGTGATACGCGTTATCAGTGTGCCGTCTGGTGTCCTTGGCGAGAGAGAGCGGCGCACCACTTATAACAATAGCGGGCTGGAGATATCGTACCTATACATTATTATTATAATATGGCTGCACATAATAATAATAGTATGCGTTTGTCTTATAAATACATATATATGTATTATTATAATATGCTTGTATATGGGTATGTAAAGCGCACAAGCGGTGTTAAGATTTATGGGCCGGTCTGTGATATATAATATAAACGGGCGGGAAAACAAACCCCGTGTTGCAGCGTGTATCGCGAAGACAATGGAAGTGCCCACGATTGTCGTGATCGCGTTTTCTCTCTATCTCTCTCCCTCTGTACCAAACACATAGGTACGTATTCTACATACATACATACATATTATATATACGTTATATTATAATACACAGGTATATATATCTAGACGATCTCGCGCAAACGCGCCCCGCCCACACTGTCGCCAATTAAACGACACATGACGGCGGAGACCGGCCGATGCTGTGCATCCGTTGCACTCGCACGCACATAACAATATATATATTATTATTGCGTATATACATGCGTCGCTATTATATCGCGCAGGGTTATTTTGCATACGCGCCGTATTTCATGCCACACACATATAGATATATACAAATATATATATACATATTGTACCAATAATATACCGTATATTTGCGGGAGTGTGTGTGTGCGCGAGCGCGCGTAATGTAGCATTGTGTTTGTTTCTCCGGATGACTCTTCGGTGTACACAACTCGACCGTGATCGTCGTCGCGGCAGTGTACCTACAGTTGCAGCGGCAGAGCGGGGAAACTGGTCCGGCGCATTCCGATGAGAACGTTTTTACACCGGCGGCGGCGGTAGCGAAGTCGAACACCTCGACTTCAGTATTTACCGCGGCGCGGAGGAACCGTATGCGTGTATGTATACACATATATACATACCACGGTCCACGAGTGGCGGCGGCCGAACCGACACATTATATATAATAATTTATATAATGAGTGGTGTGTATGCCCCGAAAATACACTGCTACACACACACTTGTATATACGCTTAAAAACGCGCAACATCAGTCGTACCACGCGCTCGAGTTCATAGGCGCAATGTTATACAAGAACGTAGGCCGGCGGATTCAGAGGAGGGAAAAAAATGTATACAAAAATAAAAAATAAAAAAAAACTTGAAACTCGCGAGTAATCGCGCTGTACCCACTAATTTTCGACGGTCGCCGCGCCGCCGAGTGCCCGTCGACGATGAGCGGGGAGACAAAATATATATTCTGGTTTTTCGGCGCGCTTTGCCGTGCAGTCGTCGTGATGTACGACTGAGAGGAGGTGTTGTATTTCTTTTTTCACCGTCTTCGATTTCAATATCATTGTGTACCCAAAAATATTATTATTATAATGTACCGTCGTACGTACACCCGGTACACGTTGCAACATTAAACAACCACTATATATTTATGTAATATTTAGGTATATGATACGTTATATACACATGGTTGTTATACGGTAGATACGTCACGAAACTAAATACTATTTATGCGAAAGAAATTAATCGGACTTCAGGGGGGAGGGGGATAACAAAATGGATAGCCAGCCACTCGTCCCGTTTTTTCCCCCATAATGTTCATTACGTATTATTATATATTGCGCCCGTGCGGAATAACGAACGACAATCGACAATGAAATTCTTGCGTATATTATAATAATATTATACAAAAACCAATCGGCAAATACATATCGAATACATTATCGTATTATAATGGTGTATAAATACAGATGATGGGCCGATATACATATTATTATATATTATACCCTCGCGCGGCGCACATATATGTCGTACTGCAATGGTACTACAGCTCCAGTCGGCGGAATCCGGTGCCGGTGATACCATCGATAACCTTGGTCGAGGAGAAGAGAAAAAATACAAACCAGAAACCAATTAAAAAAACTTTTACATATTATTATACTATTATCGTGCACGCGTCTGTTACGTACAGTTGTCCGCGGGCCGTCGCCGCCGTTCGGACGACGACGAAAACAAAAATATATTATAATACCAAGCCCGACGATATCGATCTGATTCGCGCGCGACTGAGAACGTTTCGGTGGCGATGACGGTAATTAGACGGCCGGACTAGTGTGGCCTTCCCCGAAACGGTTTTTAGTCTTTACACGGACCGCACGCGTGACTCCTCCCCTGCAACACAAATCGGTTTGCCGATGCGGTCTGTTACGCGGCTCGTCGACCGCGTCGCCGACGCGACTTCTAAAGTCTAAACTCCTCGCGATCGCTGCATACATGGCAACCGTTGCCGCGTCCGTTTGCAATAACGTTGCACATAATGCACATGCGGCAGCCGCGGTCAAAGCCGTACGTACGCACGCTGCAAATATACGCGTATTACATATTATAAATACATACACTCACACGCACACATATCATACCTATACGAAGTCGACGATAATATACGCCCACCGGCAAGTTCCACCTAAACCAGAATCGTCAGTTTGCGGCGACCAACAGGTCGGGTGCCGGAGAGGAAGGTTCGGAGACCTTGGACGGTACTAACCTCCGAAAAAATGCGCCTATGCGTGTATCTATTATCGTTATAATTATTCAACGTCCGACATGCGGACGTATCTCATATATACCTTTACACATCATACATATATATATGTTGGGTGTACACGCGCGTGATAGGCGTGTTTGTGACGCGTATACGTACCGACGATCGTGAAAATGTACATGTAGATGGCCAGCCATAGGTGGTATTCGTCGAATAAATAATAATTGATTGCTTTTCGATGTGAATCGTCCGCGCGGGATATATTATGGACGGTTATTAAAACGGCGGCGGCGGCGATCGAAAGGTCATCGCGCAAGGCATATTATATAGTGTATAATTTATATATATGAATAGTGGTGAAGTATACTTGTGCCGACCGAATTACTATATGTATGTGTGTGTGTAGCTATTGCTGTTGACGAGACGACCCTGTTTTAAAAGGGAGAACGCCGACGAATTAATATTATATGACTATACACGACGAGCGCGGCGTGGTAGAAATATTACGCGGCGCGGTGCAAACGGCGTGTCCGATTGTTTCACGTCAGTCATATACGATAATAATAATAATAATAATAATAATAATAATAATAATAATAATATAGCCATATACACGTCTCGTGTCAAAACCACGGCTCTAAAACATTTTAATTTCTCACGCGTCTTTATATATAATAATGATCTCGAACGCGGCCCGCTATAAGGCGGCATAATATATATTCGAATCGTCGTCGATTATAAACAGCAGTATGCGCCGTACATAATATTATATAGTACACGATATTATACATCGTACTCGTGAATTGTTGCGTACGGAACAAAGGACGACGGTAATATTACATATTATTATTATATAAATGTATAATGAATGCCATTGGTCGCGTGTATGTTGTACGAATAAGGATTCAGCTGTACGTATAATTATAAAGTACTTATTAAACGCGAGTAAAAAACGTAATAGGCCCAGTAAGCGCGCGTATAGAACGATTTTGGTTAGCTCGATGTTTATAATGTCATGTATACCTATACGATAATATGCAACTTATGTATGATCGTAATTCGTTATATATAATGTATGTATCGCAATGTAAAATATGACATGTACATGGCTCGTGAGGTGTGGAAATGAAACGTTGCATCCGGGCGGCTCTGTAGCCATAACGCTATAATATAGCCACCTTCGTTGTTGTTGTTTTTATTCTTATTATTATTTCGCAAATCTCTGTGGGTGAACCTGCATGCAGCCGCCACACTCGCGAGCTACACTTTCACCTAACACGAGTTGATTGGTAGTGTTGGTACTAGGAAACGTAAATTCTTTTTTATTTATCGTATTTATTTTATGCGGACAGCGAATACGGGGTTTGAATAGATACAAGTGATTACGCTTGGAGTTGATAAAAGAATATGGAAATACTATCGCTTATTCCAGGAATTCTTTTGGGAAAAACAACGAGTTATATGTTATGCGTAATTAATAACTACTATATTACTCCCCTGTTTGCCCACTACTAAGCAATATCATTGATTTTATAATAAATAATTATTAAAAAAGCAATCTTATTATTATACCTGTGTATATTATATAATTGACAAGTATAATAGGTGAGGAGAGCCAAGATATATAGGTGGAAAAACGTAAGTAATATCAGTATATTAAAGTATGGTATATTTATAGCGTCTTCTTCGCATCTCACCGTAAATTAATAGTAAAAATAATAATAGTAATGTAAAATATTCAATATCGTTTATTAGATTATTATTATTATATATATATATATATATACATATTTGTGGTTTTCATGGTTTGTAAGGAGAGGGATAGGGAGAGTGATTGAGAAACACACTGGCGGCTCGCGACCACCAATGGCAAACGAAGATTTCGACAGGTGTACGTGTTTGTGATTTATCGATTCGGTTTACGGCCAGTTTGGCGTTCATGGTATAGGTTACCTCTGTATAATGCCTGCAGCTCGTGTATTCTGGTAATCAACAAGTAACGATCTCCCGCTGGGAGACAGCTCCACGAAGGGGAAAAAATATGAATACCGATATTTTTCATTTTCTCTATGTTATATATTATGCATTATGGAATCCGCGTTCGTTCCTAAAATTGTCTTTTCTGCGAACGCGCGAATGCAAAACGCTTTTTGAACGGTGTATTTCACACACATCGCTTGAGACATTATTGATGTCTAATATTTGAATAAGTAAATGTAATTGTTTGTGCATAGATTATGATTTTATGTTCTTACTTAATTTTTGTAAATACCACTGTAAAAATCTATATATTTTTAAAATACATTTATTAATAATAGCTAACTTGTTAGTTAAAATACAGGACCAATTCAATTAATATATAAATATTAATTTATCATTTAAGGGTAAAATATTGACTTCTTAGATTTAATTCAATTGCTTTTGATTAGACAAATAAATGGTAAAAAAATATTGAATTCCACGATGTATAATTGAAATTATTAATATTATCATTATTAGTCATTATTGTTGACATTTTATTGTTTTATTTCTGTATTAATGTCCTGCTTATAAACATTTTATGAAGGTTGCATAAAGTAATAAAAATAGAAATGTTGCCACAATAATGAGAATAAAATATAAAACGAGATATAAAGCGAAAATGGATTAAAAAATATACAACCGCGTATAATGGTTGTTTGAAAACTTTCCACTATACGACGTACGTACCTATATATTGGTATATTATACATTATATACATATGCATATGGGTTGTAATAGCAACTTGATTTTTGGGTCAGGAGTAAAAAATAAATTGAATAAAATGGGGTTTTATTTTATTATATATTAAGAATGTTTACAGAATAGGACATACACGATATTAAAATATGAAGTCAGCACAACATCATTCTTAAAAAAGAAGGCGGTGGCTTGAAGTTTGAATTTCGCTATTAAGTAATGTAAATAGGGAAAATTAAAAACAATTGTTTTTTATACTCTCTAGAAGATTTCAGAATTATTAATCTATTCTGATATCATAGAATTATATATATATAAATAGGATTCTGTATATTAATAAGACATTGTATGTGGCATTTCATAATAATTTTGCGGCTTAAATTCTCTAGTAGTTATCTACCCCAAAAACTACATAAGGATATTTGTTGCGCTGTATTATAACCGTTTATATTATCGGTTCTGAAAGATATAGAATTCAGTTAGCTAAATCGATCACCATCTCAGATATTTTGTGTTAGTTATTTTTTTTAAAATTCATATTCCTATTAAACCAAACACATTTAATGTTACAACTAAAAGTTTATCTTCTGAATTTTTTTTAAAAAAATGAGACGTTTAAAATTAAAACTATCATTGTACTTTTTTTGGCCTATTAAATAAAAAAGGCAACGTTTAATCGGTCGGCATAAACTTCAGAAAGGAAGGGTAAAAAAAATTTATGAAAAATGTTATTTGTCTTCGAGAATTTGATGTAGACAATCGCTTACAGAATATTTGCACTTGTTCTTTGTGTCGAATCCTCTTGCAGGTCAGTTTTTTTTGTCTTATAGCCCGCCGTAAACAAAGACCAATTTAAGTTATCCATGAGAAGTGTATAGGGGGGAGCATGGGAACCGGAATTTCGACATTCTAGTCGTAAGACGTTTTGACACTTCTAAAGACCTTTCTAAATCGTATTTAAATTTTAAATATTATAATATCGTTTATAATATTATATCATTTATATCCCTTAACATCGTATAGGTAGTAGGTACACCATAAGTAATATACACGAACATTAAGAAATAATATTTTTAGAAGAGATAAATGCACAGCAGAGGGAGGAAAAATTATAAGTACTGAGATGAAATCACTGAAAAATGCATACCTATATACATATACATATACATATAAATATAAAAAATATATTTTTTTACGACTCAGGCACGCATAAACCGGTTGAATAACTTGCGTAAGAAGCATACTATCGCATTTTATTGCCTATACCGACGGTTGACTGTACAAGTAATGAGAATTTGTTTATATTGTTTAATAATTCATTAAAATCTCAAAAACCCATTTCAGTTTTAACCTAAAACCATAAAATAGTTGTACATTTGTCTATCAAAATAACTGTGTGAAATGATAATACATATAACTTACTTTTTCAAAAAAAAATCTGTCATTTAAAATATGTAGGGAAAAAGTATAGTAAACGTGTATATTTCTAAATAATACACAAATGTAGCCAATGTAGATATATGATAGTATAAACTTTTTAATAAAAAATATTTTCAGACAAAAATGAAAATATTACGAACTATCAAGATCCTGATGAGATAATAATATACATAGTTAATGGATTTACGTATAATTTTAGTATGATAATATTATTTCTCTTCTCATTTTTAGATGATTTATGATTACGTTATTGGTACATATAGTGGTTATAACAAATCGTGTACTCGTATCTTTAAAAAAATGTTGATCGTGTGTTGTATTTTTCCGTAAAAATAAAAAGTTTCTCTGATGCAGAAAGAATGTAGTCGTGACCGGTGAGCAGCGTGAACTTGTATAATATGTATACCATACATATATATTACATACATACAGCTCGAGGACCGTTGTGAACAATACAGCTGTCATTTATTTTTTGTTTGACTCATGTCTTCCAAATTATGGACATTTTTCGAAAAACAACAAAATATAAAATGCATAGGTATGAATTAAGTTGACAATAAAATATCAACTACAAGTATATACATGTATTATAAATAAAACTTAAAATTGTTGTAATTAATTTTATAGATGAAAATTAATTTTATTTGTGTCAATTTTAACTATATAAATAAATCAGTATTTAAATGTTGAACTTTTATATTATACATGGACGCTTCAGTCTAATACTTCCTTCCCCTGACCTAGTTTGTGTTTGTATTTTTATAGGTGGGTATAGTTTCTCTATCAGCCTACACCGATTTTTTTTCATAATGTAATCAGTTTAATCACTGTTCTCCATCCTAAAACCTATAAACAACTGCTGTTTAAGAATAAATTGTAACAAATGATTGTTTTTTTGCCAGTTTCATAATAGAGTTTACTAAAGTTTTACTTGTATTTTAAAACGCAAATAATTATCGAGTATAAATATATTTTTAGATAGGTACGATCGATAAAATTTAAACAATAGGTCGTTTGATTATTTATTGATATTACTTTCAACTTGTTTTTCTAAACAAATGTAGTATACTTTTTGTGTATACCTATATGATTTTTTTTAAATTTTATTGCCGAAATAACTCAAATATGTTTGTATTCATTTATGAGTACCTACCGTTATTTAAAATGCCTCACGCGTGCAGACACGAACTAGATCAAATGTAACATTATAGGAAATATATTGTATGTAACTATATATGTACCTATTACCTATATATATATATATTATAATGTTATACATAAACACATTTTTATCTCAGCGACCATATAAAATTATATTAATGTTTAGTTTAACGCTGGCTAATAATAAAGTACGTTGTATCTGGGCCGTGTGATCACGAAGTGTTCGTGGGCGGTTACCAAATAATAGCAGATAGTAATTTAATTTCAGGACTGGATTTTTTTCCTCTCTAGAACCGCACCACACAACAGGTGTAAAAGATGTATCTGTGACCCTCGCATATGACAGCGGTGTGGGTATTTTGGCGCCAGTCGATATAATAGCTCCTCGGGCCCCTCTTCTTCATATATATGTACCTACTACACACATAATCTCTATTGTGAATACCGCCGAGGTTCGATTATTAATATGAAGAGACGCGTATACATATAGGTACTCGCGAGAAAATGAAAAGGGTCTCTTGATGTATTATAATGATATATAATATACAATATTATATATGTATATATAATATTACATTTAAACGCACGCACGAAGGTATATTATATTTATAAATACGGGTGGGTATAGTGCAAAAATGTTGGAATTTTGTTTAAAAACCATTTTCATGTGAACCGAGCACATATAATATTATTTCGTTGGATTATTCATATTTATGAGCGCACGACGCCATTACATTCTAATCTCAATAAGCTTCACTATCTACTGTCCATATCATGGTTTATGGTTGAACCGTGTACCGTCTCCGTGCTGTACTCGGCTCCCGAACTGATACACGCATAAGATATGTATAGCATGCTTATGTATTTTTATTTATAATGTAATATATAAATAATAATAATATATAATATAAATATATTATATCATGTATATAAACATATACATGAACATACATTATACTATATATGAGAGCGTGTGTATAGAAATCCAAGATCGAGAAGACCATTGTATAGGTCAACAATGTACACCAAGAAGGGGCTGGTTGCACCGGAGGAGAAACAGAGAAGGAGAGAAAAAGCCGAGCCTTGCAGCATAGGACAATGGAACTGGTATATCATGGCTCCTAGTTCCTACCCCCGCACTTGCACATGCACACACTCACACACACGGGCGCGCGCGCGCACACACTTGTCATGTGTTATTGTTATTTATAACAATAATAGTAACGACTGGCATTGTGTTTGTATAGTTTAAAAGTATAGGCCACCGTTCCCTTCAAAAAAAAAAAAAATTATATATACATATAATTAAAAAATACACAGGTATATGCATCTCAAAGCTTGGGCGGTGTTTACCGCAAGTTCTTCCGGCCGTTGGAATAAGTATCATATATTCCTATACATATAAACATTAACGACAATTCTTTTTCAAAATATTGTGGTTCTAGGATTTAATTTTACACAATGTAACATGCAGCTTGAACATGGCGCTCGAACGTTATAATAATGAGCCTATTTATATGCAGAACACATACAATACGATACGTTATATATATATATATATGATCGTTTTATATATATTATGAACGTCTTAGCAATAATATAGCATTAATCTGCACAGTTAAAATGGAAATTTAGATGACAATAATAGATCAGTCTGACTAACAAGTATTTTATTGTTATTATTTTATATTTTATACAGGTATATATGATCTATTATTTTGTTTTATTATCAGCTAGTGTATTTCTACGTCGTAATGTGTAGTTTGAAGTATGAATAATATATTTGGTTATATTTTTATTTCTTATTTATTGATAGTAACACGATTCACGAATGAACGAATGAGTTAATAGGGAACCGGCAAGTAGAAATGTCATTCGAGTGACCTGGAGACTTTAACGATGGCATAGCTAAGACGTTGATGTACACAATATTATACTATTCGAGATAAAATCATGCTGTGAACATGTTTTTTTTAAACGCCCACACTATTAACTTTCCTTGACGATAGCGATACGATAACGTTAACTCTGAGAGTCAGGAACTCTCCGAATTTGGAGACACGAAGATGATGAAAACGACACATCTCGAGTGCAGATATAATGCAGTTCTTGGTCATGTGTATTATATGTGAATAATAACTTAATATTAGGTCGAACCAAATAGTGCGTGTGTATAAATCGTAATGGTGTATATATAGTATATGTATATGTATATGTATGTATGTATGTATGTGTGTGTGTGTGTGTGTGTGTGTGTGTGTGTGTGTGTGTGTGTGTGTGTGTGTGTGTGTGTGTGTGTGTGTGCTACCTCCACAAAACGCCTACCCAACTTCTAGAAGAAACGACATGTGCGTGTGTGTGCAGTGTGCGCGTGTATCGACATTGTGAAATAATTACAATACAAAAATGAGTTTACACTTAGCTATATTATAAATGCACGCATATGCATATATTTAAAAGAATCCGGAAAGGATAGATTATATAGCTGTATTTGATACGTTATGACGACATTCGAACAAAAATTGAACATATAACACCAGTTCATAAACATAACTGCAAAATCTGTGTATACATAAAAATATTGTGTTATGTGACCATCCGTCGAGCATACACGTACCATAACACACACACAGCATGCGTTATATACAGATTGTGTCAAGATCTACAAGATTGTGAGTGTAGTTGTTTATAAAAATTAAGTTATTAATAAAAAAAAACAACAAGACAATATTATTATGTGGCTATATTGTAGGTTATATATTATTTGTATTATACGCGTAAGTGCGTAATCGAAGCAAAAACGTCGTCGACCTATAATTATTATTATTATTATAGAGTTGTGTGTGTTTTTTTTGTTTATATATTTTGTGATCACGCAGTTTTAAATGTTAATCGCGGCAATAACACTCGAAAAAGTATCGCATTACTATCATACTATTATTGTACGATCGCGAACATCATATAGCAGTACGTTTGAAGTGGTTACACGCCGTGGTGTACCTGCGTTTATTTGTTCAGCGCACCGTATCAAAATCGCGACGTTCTGTAAACACGAATTTAATCGCTCGCCATAGTTGTATATATCGTGTATACATAATATGTGGCAGACATACGTTATTATGATATCAACTAGTCTACAACGATGAAAACTGCAGTTGTATAATAAGCTCTGGTCGGGATGGTCGAATGAAAAATTGTGCGTATACGCACTTTCGGGTAACCCTGGCAAGTATAAAAGTTGGTCGCGTCTCCTGTCCGTTTTGTATAAAAAAATATAAATGTCTGGTACTTACCTATATATTTAATTAAACGCAGCCCTTGGGCAACGATGTCGACGATATCCTTTTCGCGTACAGACGAAAAATCACGCGCACAAAAATCGAATGCCGTGCACGAGCGGCGTGTCGAATGGATTAGGTGGTTAGTAAAAAATTAATAAATTAAAACAATATTATTATTCGATCGTATTTTATTTTTATTGCGAATTATTCGCCAGTCGTTGCGAGTGTTGCGACGACGGGGACGGGGATTATTCGGTTGCACAGCAGGACGAACGACGACGCACCGACGGGTCGGGTCGCGGACACGGACTGAAGAGCGCGGTCTTGAAAGGAGGCGCGGAGGCTGTGCGGCGGCGGATTGGTCCGGGCACGCGTTGGTGAGTAGGAGTGAGAGACCGCGTCGTCGTCCGACCATATAACATGTATACACTTACAAACATTACCACCAGGTATGTGTCAGGTAAGTGGCGTGCACGCGCGTGTGTGTGTCTGTGCGTATGTATGTATGCATCGAATGGCGTTGGTGGGTGTATAACGGGCGAACAACAACCGGGTCGAGTGTTTTCGAACTCTACAACGCGTTTCGCGCGCATTTGCGCGTTTGCCGCCGCCGTTGTTTGTTGGACCTGTGGTTTCGGAACGGACGAGGGTAGGGGCGCGTGCCCTTAACCAATCTTTTACGTTCTACGAGTGTGATGTATAACCATCATTATACATCATTGCAGTTTGTGTATCATCGCATATGTGAGTGCGTATGCCCATGTAGCATGACGTGATGTGTACATATACCTACTTGACGACTACGACGACGTCCAAATGTCAATAATATATACTCTTATACGATGGGTGTTTGTATAAATAATAATAAAAAAAAATAACCGGCTGGCGATAAGGTGTTATGCGTATTTACCGTAGGCAAACGATATCGGTTCTTCGTGTGTGTATATAGTATAAGTATATACTATCATAATCTTTTGGCCGTGTTATTATTGTTTTTATTTTTCTGGTTTATATAGCCACACCGTATCGTCACCGTTGTTTTGTACCTATGTATATTATATATTATATTATCGGCGACATCAAAGAGTCAAAACTCGTACCAGATTGACACATACGGCGATCACGACCAATGAAAATTTAACCCGTGAAAAAAAAACGTGTACACGACATTTAAACGTGAACGTCAAAAAAAAAATCTCTCTAATTACTATTTGTATATTAACGTGCACCGTTCAAGACGGTCGTTTGTATATGTATGTATGTATATATATATCTGTTTTTCGGTGTATGTCGTGACTGTGGAATAAACAAATTATAAGGTTCACAGAGACAACGAGAAAACGCCAAAGTGTATAATACACCTATTATGTTGGACGGCGCGAGTTGAAAATTATCGCCTCGTAGTGCTTATAATTATATACATTCCTTTAGTGAAGTAGGAGGACAACGTATATTATATCACGAGTGTGTAGCGTGTTACTAATACTTTTATGAGGAACGTTGATTTTTTTATGGTATTTATCTGTGTCCAACGACGATAACGCCGATACACGATATATTATGATTATTAAAACAGCTTTAAGTTCGGTCGTGAACATATTTTTTTTAAGTAAAAACACATAACGAAATACATCATAATTATAACATCCTACATAGGATGTGATATAAAAGATAGATTATACATAAAAAGGGAATATATATAAAGTAATATGCTACGATTATAAAAAGGATAGATGGGCATAGTTTATAAACTAGTTAATGAACTAATGAATTATTCGAAATGTACCAAATTCGTATCACATAATATTATGAATTATAAAGAATGGATACTGTTTATAAGGAAACTAATACCATGGTGTATATTATTATATATTTTATGAAAAATAAAATATACTTATATAATATTTAAACAAGAACCAGCAGTGTATCAGTAAGACTAGCTTTAGGATTCTAAGCATTCAGTACATCTAAAACCAGATTCGAACCCGACTGAATGATATACCTATAGCAGGTATCTAGATATTAGATATACCTATATGCACTCGTATATTCATCATTATGGTCTGGAGGATGCGACGACTGTTCGAATGACGCGTAGTTAAAATTTAAAACTCCAAAACTCATCGTAACGTTTATAAGTATACAAACACATAATATATTATATACATAAATTCAATGTGAAGGTACTAGAAGAACTACGGTTGTCCGTCATTGCGCTCACACGCACATTCCATTCCAACATTCCTATTGGCTATTATATGCCAGTATATATAATACCTATATACGATATTATATATGTTATTGGTGTGCCGCGGTAAACTGCGTCGAACACAGCATATCAATAACTAATAATTGACGCGGCGTACACATATGGTGTGTGTGTGTGTGTGTGTATACATGGTTAATTTTTAATTAGATGCTAATTGGATTAAACGAGTTAAGTACAAGCCGTATATACCAGGCGATCGTATATAATAAGATATAAACTAATAATATATATATATATATATAAATTATAAATTATAAATTATAATATAATATGAATCGAATGTACGAGTATGTATAACCTATAACTATATAAAAGGTATATTCTAATACAATATTAATTAATACAAAATATATGTATGTGTTGTGTGTTACAATCGAAATATATTAAGTTGAGTCCGTCAAATATAATATTATAAAACCTATCAATATTATATTTCCCGTGTGTCCATTCGGCGTCGATCTACGCGGGTTCTTCGAGCCGCCCACAATAGCATCACGCACGCCGTTTTTCATCTAATGTTGCTCCGGTGCGATACACACAACAGCACGCTTTTGGCTGGTGTGCGAAAGAAAATAAAATATAATAACAAAGAGAGAGAGAAACACGGAGAGTAATGCAGATAGGGCAGAGAAGAGCGTCGTATAGTCCGTACAGGTATGTGTACAACTATACGAAACATACATTTTAGTGTACAATAGACGTTCAGAATATTGGAGACTACATTATATGTGTATAGATACACGTCAAAGAGGCCGTCCATAGTGCGTACATATCACATATTATTATATAGTCGAAAAAACTAAATACGCAATTAAAATGAATTGTTTACCTGGTAATTTCGAAGACCATCATTACAGTCCGGGGGCAAAGCACGTTTGGACCGGTTGCGGGATAAATGATACATTAAAAAATTGCAACCCGTTTTGACCAATTATTTGTATGGGAAAATTATCGTTTATTTTTTTTATAAAATTTCTAATTTATAATAATTAATATTATTTGTTAATTGTTCTTTATACATAAATATATATATATATATAGTATATAGGTAATCCTTATTATCAAATAGTATTATAACTCAAAATTCAAGAGCAGCCAACGCAAATGCCAAAATGTTTTATTATAATCGATAGAATAAGACACATTTATGCGTATATTATTAGTTATTGGTGCTATACTCTATCAAAATATAATATTGATACTATAAATAAAAGGTGATACCGTTATTATGTATTAAAATGAAAACATCGTAAACTTTCATTAATCACCCCGTCGAATTTTCACTTAATATACCCAATAATTAGAGTACCGTTATCAGCGACGCTGCACGCTAATATAATGTAATAATTATTAATTACTAATGAATAATGCTGCAGACTCTACGTCCATGATCTATACGATTATATATCAAGTGGGCCGAATACGGAGTTTTCACCAAGCATGGTCACTTCCTTTAACAATTAATTTATTCATTTAATTCAGTTTTGTAATTTTTTAGTGAACTTACATAAAAACAATATAGTTTTAGATACTTTTATGTATTCCCGTATCTTGTAATGGAGATAGAAATATCATTATCTTTAAATTTAAAATCTTCTTTTTGTCCATAAATTGTTGAGTATACATATTATATTACAAATTTTTTTTTTAATATGTTGATCAATTTAAATCAAAATATTAACAAGCAGTTTCTTAGTTATTATATAAACTATATTATACATACCAACTGCAGTATATACCTATCTATAGATTCTTACTTCTTAGGATAATCTTAAATAATGGTTTTTCATAAAATATAAAATAGATTTGATATTTAGTCTAGTCCTTATTATAGGTACACATAACACTTACAAATGTTATAATATTATACTAATATTTATAATAAAGTATTACAATTGAATAAATTACCATAGCCCATTGGTATCTTTAAATCAATTATAATTAACTATATCCTTCATACAAAAAGTTTAATAATTCAGAAACTATATCAACTAGTTCAAATTTTGATTCATAAACATCAATATTTAAAAAATAATCTGCTTCAACAATTTACACTAAAAAAGATGATTACATTTAAAAAAAAATGAAGTTAAATAGCATACAATATTATCTTTAACTTTTGAATACACTTAAAAATTTTAAAATTATCAATTAAAAGAATTCAGTATTAAAAAAATAAAAAAATTGGGGTGACTATGTCCATTAATTTAGTCTGAGTACATAAATAATATTCGAAGCGACAATGCACAACAATACTTATATTTATATGTCACGCAACTATTTTAACAATGTTTTACTTGGATTCTCATAACTTATACAATATAATATACATCATGCATAATGCATATATATATACATTAAATACGCAAATACAATAAATTCAAAAGAAGCATCGTCGAAGTCACTATTCCTACTAGGGACCTCTGAATAACATGGGTGACTGCAGATGTTCATCCTACTTTTACGACCCACAAGAGTTGATATGAATGAGCAGTAGCACTAATAGCAGTAAACCAAAAAGGGACAGATTTAGTAGGCACCATGGCACAAAAAAATATGCAAAACTAATTGTTTTCACTCTCTTACCAAACAATGTTTAAATGTATTACTTACATTTTATTCTTGTTACTATATTATAAAACATTTTATCGACTTTGTTCATTAATTAGCATAAGTTATCGTTTTAAAATAAAGATTTAATTGAGTTTCAAGGTGAAAACTGCTAATACAAATAAGACTTGTTTGAAACTTTAGTTTCACCAAAATTTTTTCGCACTGCGCGTCACTATAACGTATATACATAATATACAATCAAAAGGTCGGTTATAAACTGTGACCAGATTTTCGTCACCTCTAAAAAATACTCATGATGGAAGTTATCGAAATTGAGTTTAAATATATTATTAACTATAGGTAACGTCTTACCATTTACCAACATTTTGTTAACACACGTATTAGATATATATTATATATATATATATGTATAATATGGAACACAACACGGACCACGGACACAGTAATCATTACACCTATAACTTAACCCATCTTGATAACCGACAAAACACATCAATAAGATTATTGTGGTGTGTATAGACGGCGGTCGCCAAACTTATGTATCTACCATATGCGGTTTCCAGCATGCGTGACGGTTTATAGAACGTCTACAGTATATATGTGATTCGCGAACAGACGTTTTTGGACAGTCGTCACCGAAATATTTATATCGTCGAAATCCACCCTGGTGGAGACCGCCGAATGCATATTTACGGTAAATACTGCAAACGGGTAACCGCGATATTTTCCACCGGTCAGTTTTATATGAAATGGTCGTCGCGGCCAAATAACCGCGTCTAATTGTTAACCACCACAGTGGTCTACAGTGGTAAGACACAATATTATACGAGTGTGGCCAGTCTGACTTTTTCTCGTTGGTTACGCGCTGGGTATCAAGGTAGAATGCTCGAAGTCGCACATATTATTCACACGTTTTTTGTAGAAATAGTGAGACGATTTCACATGACTCTACAACCGCTATTTAAAGAAATTTAAATTTATTGTATCTACTATCATCGCGTAAATTGCAATATGCGGAAAACCTTGGCAAAAATAACCGCGTATACGCGATATACCACGCTAGTTACACACCGTATGACCATTTTTGGCGCATACGATGCATTTATATTAATATAATCTATTAGACTGCACAAATGACAAATTGTATGGCGCATTATCACCGTTTCATCCATAACCAATGAGCTGGTGACATATCCAAATAAATAAAGTAATTCACCAAAATGAGTGAACATACTACCGTTTTTGGCGTTTTTCATTTGTTATTATAAATGTTTACAAATTTTGATTTTTGAATATTTTAAATATACTTATAATAACCATATTCTAAAATTCTTGAGATTTTTTTACTTAAGGAATATCTCGTAACCACTCCTTTTTACTATAAATTATGATGGATAACTGATAAGTATAAATTAATGAAATTTTCAAATCAGTATAGCTCCCATATTGTCTCTACCCATTTTCAGAACCAATATTATCCTTAGTAGGTATACAACGTTAAAAAACTCAAAAACTATATACTTGTGTGAATTTTGATTTTGATACTTTAAAGTAACTAAATAATTTACTATTTAAAAGAGGGTTGTGATTATAAAATAAGTTTTTACACTGAATATCACAAAAAATCTCAGAAACTTAAAAATATGGTCTTTTAGTATATTTAAACATTTCAATAATATGATTTCGAACAAATGGGTTATCGAAAAAGGAAAATGAAGTAAATATGCTATAAATGAATTACTCTGTAAATGCACAATTTTTATGTCAGTATTGGTTAGGTATGCTGTTATAACTTTCACAAATTCACAAAGAAATGTCATGTACAATTATTAAAATTTTAAATGAGTCCCCAAAATTTATTAAAAATAATTTTTTTGCTTTGGTCCAAACGAGCCATGCCTCTAATCCGGAAGTTGGTGCAGCAAAAGTCGACCGCCACCAAAAAATATGTTACATAACAATATAAAATATTAATCGTAAATTCATAAGCAATAAGCATGCTGCATGTACATTATAGGTATTTATTAATGCGTAGGGTACACAGTGTTAAAACTTATATCATGTACTTACAATAATCAAAAGAGTTGCAAAGAGATTTTTCGTAGGAGAAATAATGCGTACATTTTATAATAATATACATCTGCAAACCGTATCCTTACCTGTAAAATAAAAACAATGCATTAATATAAATAAGACAAAGTATATAATCGTAGACTATGGAGTTAATACAATATATTGTAATATAATATGATCAAGATAAAATGTATGTGTACGTATAATATAAACATCGTGCGTCTGATTGTACAAGCCGTTTGCATTATACACGACTACGGCTGCTGCGCAGTGCTATACATTAGTATTTTTTTATTATTACTAGTCTATAATACATTATTTTAGTACTCGCGTTTTGAATAATATGCGCCAAGACGAAATAATATAACAAAATGTGTATTGATTATAAGTTATAATGAATATTATAAAATAGAGTCGTTTGACAACAGTTCGGTTTTTTCTTGTTTTGAAACTTAGTGCAGCTATTGTCAAAAATAAAACGTCGTATCGACAAAATAAAATATGTATTAATATTATTATTGTTATATATTCACTGTAAAATATCACACGCATAAACCACCATGTTGCGGTTTGAATTATTATAACTTGACCGAAACAAATAAATATATCGGTACGGGTTTATACGATTGATAACCATGTTTAAGAGACCGTAAGACGACGTCTCCCGCATCCATCATGTAAAAATACGAGTTTTTTTTATCGTTGTCAACAGTTTTATTGTTCAGTCTAAACAGCTAGAGACGGACAAGAAAAAAGAAAAATCGCCCACATTTGCGTTTTGACAGATTGGTAAGCTGATATGTAACCGAAAATGGTCTAGACAGAAACGAAAACTTCAGCGTTCAGTATCATAATTATAATATAATGATTTTTAGCTGATTTCGTTGTATGCGCGGTGCGTTTGTATATATAACTATATAGTGTATCTGTATACCTTTATCTTTTGAATTTTGTTTATTAATTATATAATATTAAAATCATTAACAAACAAAAAAAAAAACATGTGTTTTACATTATAATAATATTCTTTCTGTACACAATAAAATATATTTGCAGTCTACTTTCTTTCCACACGCTCACTATTGATATTCGGCTTTCAGTATTTTGTTGTTTATGAGGTGTGCCCGAGAGATATTATTATTATTATACACCACAGTGTTGTGTTTGCGTGCGAATGATACCTTTTATTCAATTATTATTATACACGGAATAATGTTTAGAGGGTTCGTATTTTATAATCCCGAATGAAAAGAGCCGCCGCAGCGGACAAACGATCCCAAAAATCCTTTAGACGCGTCTTTTCAATCAAGTGTTTTAGGTAGGCTGAACCCCGACGAAGGGACTGTCTCGTGTCCTTCTATTCGCGAATTCGGCGATATACAACATTTAAGAAAACAAGTATTATATGAATATGAAAAAAATAGCCATTCTCCATATATTATTTAGTATGAAGTAGGTACCCGTGTATCGGAGTGTATCATCGACAAACTACACAATAAGAACATATTTTACCAAACAAAAACTCAAACACTCCGGCAGCAACACCCTAATAACATACCCTTGACGTATATTATCTGTATTCGGCGAACACATTTTCTAGATAAAAACGAGAGACGAAGATCAATATAAACACGCATATCACTACCCTTTTCGATAAATATACTTACATAAAAATAACATTGTTTATATATTGTGTACATAGCCAATGTTGTATGTACACAATATTATACACGCATACTTTTTGTAATAAAAATAAAATTTTGAAATTATTATAGGTACACATATAGTATATTCTAAAATATGCGAATAATTATTTTATTGAAAATAATGAAATATTTCCTTGTTAGATTTTTAAGTAAGATACAGGTGTAGGTACCTAATACTATGCTGTATTACGAGCATATTATACATCTATTTGAAAATCACGATTAATATATTATAATATAATTATAGCAATACTAGTTTTAAAATTAACTGTCTTATTAGTTATTAGTTTCAACAAATTATATACTACCCAAATAGGTTCGTTACCCTCATGTGCGTGTCGTGGTGCACGGTTCATACACATAAACATACTTAATACATATATATAATATAGACTATAGTCATATACAGTTAAAAAAGTATTATATACGCATTATATTCACACGGTCGGTGTTGAAAATGTTTAAAATACAAAACGAGATACGAAGTCTATTCAATATTCCAATTCCGAACAGTTTATCTGTATTTTACAAATACGTTTTAACGATAAGCTATACGCACATATATATTTTTATGAACAGCATATTATTATAATATAAAATATATAATAAATAACGCAATTACAAAATCAAAAGCAAACACTGTATTTATACAACATAAAACATATTATTATACATTTGGAATTGTATATATATATGTATTATATTTTATATTACGTTATTTTAATATAGTAAATGATTATAGAAGTAGTTTATCAACAATTGAAAAACTGCAAAATGTCTATTGCTGAGATAATCAAAAACAATACACACGAGGAATAATATCTATTCTATCTACATTTACCGGTAGGTACAAATTTAAAATCATTTAATTAGGTCCTGACCTTATACATATAGCGGAAATAATTGAAAACCGTTCGTTTCATAATAATTTCGAGGTCGTGAAAGTATCGGCCTTTTATTGATTTCCAAGAAACATCATTATGCCACGTACAATAAACAAAAAAAAAATAGCAAGTTTGTCACTAAATTATACTTGAGAAATTATGGAATTGGTTGTCGATAAAAATTATTTATCATCATTTACCTAACTATTCGAATTGGTTTCCATAATTTTTCAACTTAGGTTAAAAAAAATTAATTTTAACATAATCATATTATTAAAATGAAAGTTCATCGGAACATAAAATTCGTATGTTACAACGCTATATATTACCCGAGTCCAAAAAAAAAATCAATTCGGTAATTTGGAAACAATTTGATGACGTTCTTTTATTTAAATAATTAGTAGATATATATTATACAAACAATTAAATTTTAAATAAGACTATTTTCAGTGAGTGAGTAAATTGAAACGTAAACATATTAAAATGGTACACTTGTACACAAGTACATAACTATATCCAAACAAGTCACGATATTGGATACGAATAAAAGGGATGAGTAAACAGCTATAAGTAAGGCGCTAAATCAAAAATACAATAATAATAATATTATACGACTGATTGCAGCTACAGCGTCATCGCCAAAGAACCCTGCATATAAACATAAACGGATTAAACAATGCCTACATATTATCATAATTATTACAGTAGGTGTCCGTAGAACCGTATATTGCAAAGATGCAGAGTTGTCCAGCTAAACATACATATGCAGATTTTATCGACTTCGAGTTATTATACATAATATAGGTAGGTAGGTACATTAGTTATAATACATATGCGCAAGGATACTATACATATTATATTATGTATGTATTGTAATGTAGTTGTGCATTTTTATAATTTGCAAAGTTTTGTAAGATCTATCTATACATTAGAAAGAGTGTATCTCTGTAAGTGCTCGTTTAAACAAAATTATTAAATTTAAGCTGTATAATACTCTTGAAGATACGCCATCACTGTACATATCTTACTACACAGCGAACACTGAACAGTGTGAACACTGCGAACTAACTAAAACAATTACTTAATGTGTTTGAGTCTAACACATAACAAACAGTGCTGGAATATAGTTAAAACTATAATTGTGCACTGTGTAGTTAGTCAACACGTTTATATAATATATCATTATCTAAATATACAAGTACATTATATAATATCATAAAATTAATAAACAAACTTATAGTTTCAACTAACTTTGGCCGAGTATGGAAGATATATTTTATAATAACATATTATAGCTGATGCAACATCATGTCAAACCATAAATAGATCGTTATCAGACAACATTTTTGTCCGCCTTGATAAAGAATTTGCAAAAATGTTAAAAGTATTACCTATGTATAGCTTAAAACGTATATATACTTAGTATGCGTTTTTTAATATTTCAAATTGCAATACATCTACAAGCGGAGTGTATTTCACTATTATAGCGAATCTATTCAAATAATTTCAGAGTCCTACTGGCTACCCGCGCATATAATAATATGTAGGTATTATTCTCGAGACTCGAGGTTAAAGAGAATCGACAGAGACGGATCCAAGAAAATATTTTCATCGTATACATGCATTTAGTCCTGTGGAATAATAGAAACTAGACTCGTATAAAATATTCTACGGAACACCTTAAGTAAAAACAAAGCGTTGGCTATTAGTAACATACTAACATGGTACAAACCATAGCGTATTATTATATGGCCGAACAGACGTACAAAATATTTAAACGATCCTTCACAGGATCCGATAAAAGAGTTTATAAATACCAGCATCTATACCTTATGTGTGTACCTGCAAGATTATAATTCTGATCTAACCATAAGAGAAGTATCACAGGTATGTGCAGCCTAGAGGTATCACAGGATTTCTTGATGGCCTTAACATTAATCAAGATATAATAATTAATAATCGTCTACATGAAAGTTACATTATGGATTATTTAATATTTATTTCTAATATATCATATATAAGTGACGAGCATTACTTTAAATTATTCGTAATTAAAAATAACGTTCACAATTATTGTTTTTTTTTTTTTTTAAAAAAAAAGAATAGCATATTATGTTTCAATATATTGATATTATTATAGTTTCTTTTATCAAATACAATGTTATAGGTACGATGAGAACACATTTAACGATTATACTTAAGTGCCTGCATGATTATATTATGCGCATATGTTTCAATAATGCCATAAATTACAATTTATTGACACATTAATTAATTTTTATCGAACTATAATACAACAGGTAATAATTGGCAAATACGTTATTAAACATCCATGTAATGAAAACATAATATCCATACGTATAACGTAATTAATTAATTATATAATTAAATTACATCCGAGTGCATACATTTTCACTTCATGTTTTATATTCTGAATAGAATTTCGATATTTCATGTTTATTTCTCGTCACGAAAACGTGGATCAATTTATTGATTTTGTTATTCAAAATTAGTAACAACAACGGATTCCATTGTTCAACAATAACTGTGTTAGAAAACACGGTCTTTCGTCAGTTTTGAGTTCGACTGTTGCAGTTGCAGACATCCATCCAAGTAAATAAGCAACTATAGCAAGTATATAATATTGTATATGCGTCTAGATTTTTGTTTATTTTACTACGTGAATACACCAATAATATTAACAATAACGTTAAACTTATGCAGAATCCTGATTTCTTTTATACAGATGAGACTCAAAAATTGTACAAAAATTTATCATTTTATCATCGTCGTATTGACAATAATGTACAGTATATCTAAAATCACGACGAGGAATATAATCCGTTATATTAATATAAGACTCGCGCATGATAAGGCATGTTATTGGAACAATTATTATTCGCGGATCTAGCCAAGAGCACATTTTAAAGAAGTTCCTCGTTTCATACAAAGAAGTTCAATATTTGTCTCAGTTCCCACTTGCGTAAGAATTTCTAAAAATTTGTCTTGAGTCGATTTGAATTCACGAGTGAATACCAATTGCCAGAGTGGCCTGCAGACATAATATACGCTAATGCCGTGCATTGTTCAGGAGATCAATTGCGAAGTAAAGATAATAACATAATAATTATTATTATTACAGTTTCGAAGTGTTTTCAGAAGGGTAAAATTCTTTTCCGTTCTGTGCGCAGCGCGGAGAATATTTGCATTTTTTGCATTTCGTCCACTGCGAAAGTTGAGCACCCGACCGAAGCGATGTTGCCCGTTGGCCGAGTCTGATTTGGCGAGGAACGGGCGACGGGCGGCGATGCGAACACAATGGATAACGACGAAAGGCCCGACAGGAATGCATGGCGTACGCGCATGCGCACATTTTTCAATAAGCGGTTTCCAATGCGCGTGTACAGGGCGGTTCGCGTGACGCGCATAATTCGACGGTTGGTCGTTGTAACCGACGGCGTGGCGGTCAGTCGTCGATTAATATTTCAACGCGACAAAACCTACTCGCGGATCTAGAAATCTGAAGTGGGGGGAGGAGTTACTCTTTTTTTTTTCAGAAAAAATTTAAATACAGTTTTATCACAAAATATTGTCAACCAATTATCCGGACAATTTTATAAATTTTTTAACGAAAATGTTGATCTATTTCTTATAGGCATTCGACGCAATTTTGATGGAGTTCACATTAGTACATAATATAATTCATAACTCACACGCGACAATGGGGTCTCCGCGTATGAAGTCGGGGCCCGATTACATTAAATCTCATCCCTTCGTAAACACCGCGAGTGCATTTTATAAAAATTAGTGTGTACGCGAAATCGTGTATGCACATTGCACGCTGAATTTTGCCACCGGACCGCCGCCACGACCACTCTGTACAACATATGCGGCCGCGGCGGTTGTGGTGGGGAGCGACGCGGTGTACCTCAATGTACGTGGAAAATTAAAAACTCTTCACGACAATAATATTATTGTATACACGCGCGCAGAGGAGCGGCCAGCGTTGGGTGTCTTCCCCACTCCGGCCGCGCCGAGCGATCGGGTTTACCTGTGCCGCCGCGGCGACGACACTTGCTCTTTCCAGAATACCTGCGTGCGTGCGTGTTGACCGGCGGCATACAATGATGATAATATAGGGTTAGCTGGTAATGCTGGTATAGTCTGTAGGTGACGACCGGTGGGGAGGTGCATGGCGACGGTGGTGAAGGGGAAAACCAGTTCTCCCGCCGCCGCCGACGATCGCCACAACTTCACTCCGACCGCGGCGGCGGCTCCCATGTCTGTTGTTGTTGTTATTGTATTGTTTTTTTTCTCTCTCTTCTCGTCGCCGAGCGCGCGGGGCTACTGAACCGAGCGGCGGTACACGAGAGGCTGAGATCAGTTCGGCTGCGATACGCGTGTCGCCATCTGCCGCTGAAATACGTACTGTTCCCGACAAAACCGTTTTGATTTTTACGCTCCGTTCAAAGTTTGTCCCTCACACCACGGGGTATTGCGTGATCCTATAAGTTTAAGACGTATATATTGTGCACGACCGCAAATGGATTATTATAATAACAAGCAGCAACCGCTTGACTTTTAAGGAACCGTCTTTTACAACGCAACAGTGAACGACCGTTTCTGCGATCGAACATTTTCGATTTTGTTGTTAGTGAAACACGATGGGCATTTCGTTTTAGTTCTGCGAGTATCTTTATTTCTATCTAATCGTCACGATGAAAAACGATTGTAGTTAAATGAGCGACAATGTAGCTGAGTAAATTTTTTTTTGTAACCGACTAAACCCGGAGTAAAATTTAAAATAAACAGTAAAGATAATATTTTCACAAAATATTAGTTAGCTAGACGCGATACACGAACACCTTGATATTGGGAAATTTTGACTAAATTGAACTTTTAATTGTCTATAAAATATATCCCTAGGGCTTAGATTCCAGAATTTTATCCTACTATGCCAGTGATTTGCACCGTTCGCAATTTTCCAGCAAATATCATTGTGTCCCACTAACCTAACTGAATCGTACAGATATATATATATATAAGATAATTAGGTACTAATAATGTTATTTATTTTGTAGGTATATATTATTATATTAACTGAAACGATTCTACGATTATTGTAAACTGTAATCTACAGTCGCGATTGTAATGAAAGCCATGTCTTAGTCTGACCACTGTCGTATACGATCTGCAGTATTATAGTTTTCTTTCAGACTGCAGTAAATGCAGCTAAGTACGTAGTTTAAGTACAACGGCTGCATTTTTCTAAGCTTATGCATATTAATAAAAAAAAAAATACAAACTGGTTACTGTTTAAGTCGCGTTTCTAATTTTATTCGCAGAATAATTAAATATAATATATAGGTACTTACTATCATTTACTATTTAACGCGACGTGTTGTAGCCGATTACAAGATGTAACGATGATATGTCGATATAATATCATGTTATTATATTATGTACCGCACTACGAGCTTGTTGATGTGTGTCGTACAATATAGTAATAATGATAATAATAGTATAATATGGTCGGAAACATAATTATAACTTTTCAATAATAATATACGTTGCTAGGCATTAATGGCAATAACGATTCCTTGTGTCATATCTCGACTTTCGTAAATTAATTTTAATTAAAGAAATACCCATAAACGTATATAATATTATGTACAATGTACGTATGTACTGTAACGAGTACTCATTTTATTATTATTATGGTCGTACGATATGATGTCAATTAGCCACTGTTATTTCTCAATCGAAATAAAGCTCGTATACGCGTGCTACTGTGTTATAATAATTAAAACGTGTTTATTAACGTATTTCTTACTAAGCGCATGACGTTCTGATGAAACGTCTCGAAAATGTCCACGCTATACAAGATACAACGGGCATCGACTGAAACTGAGCAACAGAAATTGTCAATTGAAAAACGACAACAATTATAATACTACAACGTCGAAATCGTTTTGGAAAAGATTACCGTAGATGGCGTTATTTTTTTATTACACAGAAATTCACTAAGGTCTAACGCCAAGTCTCCACTAGAGTGCGCGGCTTGTTAGAATTCGTACTTATATTTCCACTCAAGGGGTAAGAACAAGCAACACATTTCACAGAAATTTGAGATTATAATTCATAATACTAATATACTATTAGTTATTAAATTACCAGAACACTTACGACTAATATTATGGACTTAACGTGTTCAAACAAAATAAATATATAAATTCAATACGAGAAACAACTAATTCTTACAATAGATGAAATACTGAATAAACTTATAATAGAGAAAAATGGCACCGTCGAATTGACATGACAAACAAACGGTCAAGGAGAACAACGACTAAGCAAAAACACATTTATTGAATTACCATCAAACAACGATAACAAATAATAACAATCTTTTTTTTTTTTTATATGGGAGATGATAAATCAACTTTACGTTTATACGTAAGATTAAATATAGACTGAATAATTTCTGCAGGTTAGTATAATAATATGTACGGTTTGAAAATACTGTCACTAGTGACTAATGTGTGTATGAAACATTGTTTTCGCCAGCCAAGGATGCGTGTCGCCACTACACAAGGAAACTGTATGCTTAATAATATAGGATGGCGTTCGAAATTCTCTCATTGTATGCTGAACAAAATCGTTATAAGACAATTTATAAATGAACAAACTGCTAATCGTCTAACGTCCAAGTATAAAAATCGATGAATGTCGAAGATTCCCCAGCCGGTATTTTTTTTACTTTTTTAGGTACTTACCGAGGAGAGTATAGGTATTTTAATTATAAGATCTATAATTTTTTATTTATTTTTTTTGTACTAAATTGTTATTAATAATCTTCAAATTTTAGTTGTGTTGTTTCTTGTACGATATAAATGAAATCGTCAAAGAATTTACAATTCAAAAAGCACATTAAAAAATTTAAAAAGAAAAACAATCAGTATATTTTTATATAAAACTACAATGGGTGGCTATATATTTTTCATATACTTAATTTTGTTGTAGAAAGTATGGTATAATTTGTATTTGCTACTTAATATATATTCAACATTAATGATTGTTATTCATACTTATTGATGTACGCAGTTAATTTGACTTGAAACTATAATATAAATTACTAAACATAGAATCTTTACTTCTATTTTCGAGACAAAAGTATTATGATACAGAGCACTGATCGTCGCGGCCGGAACCGATCGGGTTTAAAATGCGGGCAGGAGAAACGATATTATTAAAATATAATAATATAATTCTGTAACACAATCCTAGATCCTATGACGATGAGGGATATCGTGTTTAGAAGCCCACATCGAATTTGTTAATCTTTTCATCGACCTATAGCTACTAGTTAAGATGCGATATCGTATGTGAATTGATAAGTGATGAAAATGCATTATTGGAATCTTAATAAATAATAATAATAATTGTAAGTCCGTGGCAATTTCATGGGTAACGATAAAAATCGTACAATAAATTCTTAAAATAATGGCAATAACGTTATATCATCATCGTTATAAAAATGTTGTATAACTACTAACCGTTTTGCGCGCGCGTTTTGACAATTTTATATTTATCATTACATCACCGTGGCTTGTAAAACAACATAATATAATGTTCATTACATTGTAAGTATGCGAAATTTTTTTATTTATTAACCATCCATTAAAATAAAAAATTACATGATAGTGGAGAGGGGGATTATTGAATTTATTACATACATATTTCCTCGTATTATCTGATATTATATTAGACGGCATAATATTATATTGACGCAGAGCATCGTCATTCAGCGAATGCAATACGATTAATTATTATTTATTACCAATAAAGTTTTGTCATGATGTTATTTCTTTTGTGTGTACGGTCGATAAAAGTTAATTTCTCTTGAGAAATCATTGAAAATTATCGATGTTACTTTGATTGGTCGATTAACGTGCAAATAATATTTATCACGGTACAATGGTGGAAAACACACGTTCGGGTATTAATTGTTTTACGTATAAATTTGACTGTTATCTCACACAATCCTTAAACACATAAGAGATATACCGTATTACATATAAACGTATAATAATTAATTACCAACAATCGTAGAGTTCACTAAAAATTGTAGTATTTACAAGATTATAAAAATATTAAATCTTCAACATTTTGTGATGTAACCAAAAATCATATCCACGCGCACATCCTACCTATATACACACACACACACACACACACACACACACACACACACACACACACACACACACACACACACACTTACACACATTATGAGTTAAATTAATGTGTCTACGTTATCATTCATTTAAGAGGACATTACACCCGCATGACCTGATATCTCCGTCTATTACAAACGTTAAAATGTACAACATTTTGTGTCGTTTATTTGAATATAAAGATAACTATTTTTTTTTCTGTAGTAAGAATATTATCTAGCCATCCGGGGCATCTCGTACACTTTAATTGATATTTTAATTTTATGGTGAGAAATAACAAGTAAAATATAACAATATTCGTGGTGCACAAAATTATAATAAAAAATCAAGTCGGGCGCTCGCTACAACCTAACGAATACGCTTATGACGGTTGGTTTGCCTATACGGCACATCATAAGGCGTGTTCATGGTCTAACGTTGTAGATAATATTTTATTGACGGACAAATCTATTAGTATTAATGGTATTTATCTACATTGTTGTCAATCGGCGGAGGGGAAGAAAACAATTTATAAGTCTTAGCATCTGTTGTAGCGTACGTAAACTATATTCGGGAAGATAATAAAGAACTATCTAGAAATATATCTAACAAGTAACAACAATATTTATCAACTATAATAGTAATGATAATGTTGTACACGACTCTGACAAATACGTTATAGCGGACGAGTGTCCCTAAACTCCGCCCTTGTAAATTATTCCACTGACGTCTCGTTAACCGACACGAATCAAAAATATAAAAATTACCACCCGCGATATGTGCGTTTTTAATTGTTATACATTTTTAAACGATAACAATAACAACGGCGGTCGTCATTCGTCACATATTGAATATTCTAACAATATTAGTAACAATATACACCTACGGACTTGGCGGAGAGAAAGATTTTTAGAACGTCGAGTGTCTTAGGCGCGAACTTCACTCGGCGTATCATAATACTCATAAGTCATAATGCAATAATATTATTATCAACTACGGGTTTTATATAGTATAGATAATGTCATCGGGTGACGTGGACTAAATTATTGTTATTATTACACTGTTTAAAAAATATTCGATCGCCAATCGACCACGCACGTGATGATTTTGTGCCACGTAATAATACAATATATATATACGTGCTTCGAACGGTCATTGGTGGTCGTTTGTTTATTTATTTAATTTTTTACTGGCGAAATGTACGCGTTTCGGAGTGCCCTCGACCAGAACACGTATATAATATTATATGCATATATATCTACCCAATACATGCGACGACATAATATTATGTTATATTATTATAGCAACGCAGAATCTACAGGTGCGCTCGCCCCGACGTCGTAACACACCGGTATTTATAGAGGCAAAATAATATTTTGGTGCGCGTGGGAGTCGACGGCGGGAGCACCTCTCCAGTCTCTCCTCTCGTCGTTCGCTGCAGGCCATCGCGCGACTGATCGCACATTACGACGACACGATATAAAAATGTACAGCGAAAACGTTTAAATACGATGACGGTATTCACTGTGTACGCCGTATGCAACCGGATGAAACCTGTGATCGAATATACCGCGATATGCTGCACTCACTGTTGGTCGTGAAAAAATCGTAGAAACAAAATATTATAATAAGTGTCTTAGCCGTAAGATAAATGTTATTGTGTTACATACTTAGTATAATTTATTAAATATACTATATATTTCGATTATAATAATATTTAAGGTTCAGATATAATATGTACAAAATAAATTATAAATTTATAAGTATACATTATACTATTTCTACTGGACATTTCAAATGTTCTGTACAAATGATTATTTTAATAAGCAAAAGTTATAATTTTAATTTTAATTTATTTTTATATAAAACAATATTGTTGATTATTCTGAAAGGAAAGAATGTAAATGACACATCATAAATTATAATAAAATCAATTATTTTAGCTTTGAAATAAATAACGACATGGAAAATGTATGTTATTATTATGAAGTATGTCCTTGTTTAAATTGTTTAAACTATTTAGTATTTTCTTAAACATTAATAATATAATATTAGGTATCTAATATCTATGACAATTATAATCAATATATATTTGAAAAATAAAGTTTTTAAATTTGTAAATAAATTGCTTTGTTAAGAGTATATCGATTTAAAAAATATGTTCAAAATTGTAATGTTAAAAAGTGGAAATAAAATATATTTTAATCAAATAATAATACTTGAATACATTAGCAGGTATACATCACATTCAACGTTTTAATCAGAATTGTCTCAAGTCAAATGAAAATATGCATTATTTTTACTGTGAGTGATATTATGACTTTATGATACGCTGCAATAACGATGGTAAACCAAATCAGCAGTTATTATTTATTATCGTGCAACTCTTTTCGATTTAAATACATTTGGTCATCGTCAGACTTTTAAGAAACACTATAAAATGAACATTTCACTAATATCTACAAACCGTACAAACAATGTAATTGCGGCAATATTTTTCAGATATCGTATTTCTAACAATGTTAATTAGAAAAAGAGTTACTTCGATTAACGCGCACGCGGTGAGACCTAATACCCAATCCGTAGTAATATTTTGTACTAGGACAAACGAAACCACGAAGCAGCCGCACCGCGCGTGTGTATCACATAATGATATAACAATAATAATAACATACTATTGTAATCGAACCGTGGCAATTAACCCAGAAACGACTACATTATAATATTTGCGCCCACGCGACAACGTATCAGACTCACCGCACTACGAGTCCGCGGCGAAACACGCGCGTCGAAGGACTTCGGTGTTCAAACGCGGAGGTAGATTTGACCGTGGAGGCTGTGGGGGCTAAACATACGATAATATGCCCTCTCATTCTGCGCGTAGGAATTAATATTACGACAGCGTACGATTTGGATTTTCGCCGTTATGATATTATAATTATATACCAAGGACCTCAGCCGCCACCGCCACCGACAATGCACCTATATTATTATAATAGGTTATAAGTTAGTATATAATAGTTATTACTCTAAAAACTGCATAGGTACCTAATTAAATCGTCGATTATCCCGCACCATTGTATCGAGTCGGTCTTTATCTAGAATTCCAATCCTGCCACCGAAGACCACCACCACAATCGTCTCAGACGTCCGGATTACAGACCGCCGTAAAGACCAGGGGGTAAATCACCGCGAGACGGAACATTATCATAAAGTGTAGCGTGTAATATAAAATATTATAGTAAATGATATTATATTATTTTACATATTATCCGTACACGCAAGATAGTGACTAATGGGAGAAGAATTCGCCAATGATAATAATCGCGTCGTTCGAAACAACTTCATATCATTGATAATAATTTATTATTGTGCTCGAGTAATATATGCCGATAAAAATTGTGCTAAAAATACGAAACATGTATAGAAATAGAAAAAGGTTAGTACAATATTGATAAACGAGATTAAAAAAATTATCTTCTCACATACAGGTGTAAATATTAATTAGGTATTTATTTATGTTTGACATAAAAACTATTATTCTTTTATAATAATAATTAATAATTGTAAAATATAACAGCTAGAATTATTGCATTATTATATATATAAATACTATAAGTAGTTTTACAGTGTACCTAAGAAAAGATGTCATTGTCATATTCAAGTCTTAATAATATGTATTAAGTAATCGCACTTAATTTCGCAACTTAAAAAACTTACTTTTCGAATAAGATCAACTGTAACTATACCTAGACAATAGTTGATATATATTTATAAATATATGTCGAATTTGTATTAATTATATTAATTATATTCCTTTTAAATTACGCAATAATATTATTTACAAACTGAATGAATTGCGCATGTTAAAACCTCTGTCCTATTAACAATCCACACCAGCGGGGGCGCTATTTAAGGGAGTCCGGATATACAATTTTACTCCCTATTATATACGCGTATTAACGGCACAATTCAAATCTTATGTTTTTACGTCGTTTTTTGAAGGTATAAATGTATAATACTCCTACGATTCTATCTTGATTACTGATATGATGCAAATTATAGTAATACATAAAAATTCTATGCGTTAAGAAAAACGAATAACACGACAATAAATAAAGTAAAAATATTATATTATTAAAAATGTTATTTAAAAAGACTTAGAATTTTTTACACAAAATACTTATAATTTTTATCATAAAGTGTTTTGATTGTTAAAAGGAATCTCACTTATCTGCAAGTGCAACTGTATATACACCACGGCTATAGCCGTGATATATACTAACATTCTTATTTGGATATACATAATAATATCCATTATATAATATAATAGGTATTATATAAATATAATGCTGCAGTAAAAATAAAAAATAAATGTTTGGAATAGCATGAAAAAAATGGTTGGATCTATTTTGGAGCACTAAATAGGAGTTAAGAGTTCAAACTAGTTTTGTAAGTACCTACTTACATAGAAACGACGCACGTAACTCGTCAGCGCGGCGAATACAAATACAACCAATTTTTGAACGAATTAATTTTTGTTTTTACAACAATTATTATTAGGTTTGATATTGATGGGCAAATCATACGAGAGTTCAAGAAAAAAATATCAAACCATGTGTTTAGCAAGACAATAATATGTATTTTGGCGGAGTGTTAAAAATTCGTTGCCCAATAAACCGGCAAATTGATATTTTACACACGGATCCGTCGGCGTCGCCGTTGCATTTGTCGTTGTGGCATATACGCTCCATTGGCAATGTATCTGGCAGACGTTCAAAAGCCGCTGTCTTTGGTTTTTTTGTACTTAGTTTTCGTATTTTTTTATTATTATTATTTAACAACAGCCTTGTTTACATGTGACGCGATTCATTTCGTACACGATTAGATTTCAAATTAACGTGCTTGTTTTTATTATTTTTTTTTTTTTTTTTTACACAGACCAATCGCACAAAGATATAATATTGCGGTCCATAATATATTGTTTCAAACTGCTGCACGTGTTTCTATTAAACAGCGTAAAATAAATAAAATTCAATTTTCCTTAACGAGTCGACGTTTTGTTACAAATTATAATAACCATTTCACGTTTGGTTTTAATTTATGAGAATTACATAATACAATTGTACGTATTTCTAAAATTGAAACATAACTATCATAATAGTGTGACTTAACATGATAATTATAACGAAAAATGTTATTTTTTCATCAAATACGGTCAATTAAATTACCAACTAAATTTATTTTATAGAACTTGAACTTCCACTTGCTAAACAATTAACAACATTTTACTAAAATTGAACACGCACGGACTTGTACCATCTTATTATTATCTATATTATGTATTGTGTTATATGATGTTAATACAAATAACTTATTTTAATGACAGTTTCATATGTTACATATGTAAATACACTTTAATTGGGCATTGGATGAAATTCTGAGGCGATAAATTATATTTTGACAGTTATATTTAACATATATGCATATATGTTTGGTTATTCCGTAATGGTTTTTAAAAACAATAACGGGTGGTGTGGCAGTAACTGTAGAATATCAATATTTCAGTGAGCCTACTACCTATTTCTCGTATACCTAGCTCATATGACCGGTGGACGACGACGACAGAAGGAATGAAACGTTTCGGAGAAAGGAGATATTTTTTTCTATCCACTATATACATATAGTATGCATACATCACACACAAACACACACACGCAGTAGAATTGTGCGCGTTCACTAGGTTCTTTAACTGTCGGCTCGGCTTTTTTCCCTTTATTCCCCATCAATCCAAAGAGTATTGACTTTGATTCGCGTTTCCGCGATCGCGAGTTTCGTTTCTGTAAATGGTCATCCGCCGAGCAAAACCGGTCAGCTGGAGACCTGTTTTTGGTCGACGACCCCTCACTTTCCCCGTCGGACATAAGAAATGCGACGCTTGTGTACCGCGGAGATATTGATGGAAAAAATACTGTCACCGTTAGAAAAAGACCCGTCTAATAATATTATATATTATTTTGTGGTTCATATCATATTGTTGTGATGCACACAACCAGGGGGAGTACTTCCTATATTATGCTGTTTTTTTTCTGGGGAAGCGAGATCGAGGTCACAGGTGCGATGTTCCGGGTGCTTTGCACAACCTCCCCGCTTCAATAATAAGGGACACTAAACAGGAAACACTAACGAACCGTCAAAACACGGTTTCCTCGGGGGGTACTTTTCAATAAACTAGACGTGCCTTCTGTATTTAAAAACAACCTAATGCCAGCAGTAGTATAGTCGGCAGTAGGCGGTCTTGTAAGAATTTAATTGGTTTCACTTCACGGCCACGTGAATATCATATTCAGTGTGCCCGCAATAATTATTCAAAAAAAAAAAAAAAACTAGTAAGGTCTTTACACATTCATTTTTCAGAAACAAAGATTTTCAGAAATATAATATCCTTATCCTCACGACACAATACAATAAAAGCTATAGCATATAATAGGTAACCTCCACCTCAAAATATCTTCAACATTGCAAGCTTTTTAATCATCAATAGCTAAATTATTTTCCTCATAACTCGCGATTTTAACATAATTTATTATACAACACCCAACAGTTGTTAATTTAAAGTTTTAAAGAATTAAATCATATTAGTCTCATTTTAAATTTTTTTATCGGTGAACCAATAAATGTACTCGACAGCTCATCAGTTGTTTTGGATTTGTATAATAACAGTCGCATATTCAAAATATTAACGAGTACATAGACTGATGTCACATATACCTACAGATTTTTGTTTTTGTAAAAATTGAAATCAGTTGCATGTAATAGGTACGTGGTCAATGTTAATAATAGACTAACTAAAGGTACTTATCAAGTACATTGGTTTGAATATATTTTGAAGAAGTTACATCCCCAAGCCTCCTCTAGTCAACAGACTACCATATTAATATCGCGTTTTTTAGTTTTAGGTATACTTATTATAGGTAACATTTTACATTGTGTTTACATTATGTTTATGTAAACATATAGAATTAAAAAAACGACTTAAAATAGTACATAAAATAATAATATACATTACACTTCTTTTGGATCGTATTATAATTTGAATTATTTTATTTTATGATCATATTGCATGTGTTGCCTTGATATTTAACAACCGCGACCGAATTTACAAGGTTCATCTTAGGAATAATAATACAATCTTATGAATATTACTAGATACATTAAAAGGAAAAAAGAAGAGGAAAGGTAAAAAATAAAACAAAACAAATAATAATACCATTATTGTTACAAAATGGTTCACGGAGACTGACTGTAGTCTACCGACCTAGCCCAGTTATTAACCTCGTAACAATTGCACACAAGTAGTATAGGAAACCCGATAAACAATACAATTCACAAACGACGAAGCTGCAGCTATATTATAAAATAATATTATACATTAATGATTAAAGAAAAACATAGACCACCGTATACGCTATAGATCAACATTACGACACCGAGATCTCTGTATAGAAAATATCTCAACTAGCAAGTATAGCATATATGATTTTCTCATATCGCACTTAGTTAATTAAAACCATTTAATTAAAAACGTCAATATTTAGATTTATCCGGTGTATTTAAAAACGCGTAGAACTTATAGACGTTTGCAGGTCAGATGTAAATTCTAATGCATAATACATTCCTCAGGAATCAAAGGATCGTCGTACAACGTATAGTTATTACGTATACAACAATTATAATAACCCCGTGTCCGCGGCGTCCCACATTCGAACCTCGATTAGAACTTGCAGCTAAACATTTTACAATAGGAGCAATACGATAATATTATATAGGTAGGTAATATTATATTATAATGATGTATAAAAGATTACAGTCGGATACGCGCGCACACACAATTACAACTACGCTTACGACCTTACGTGAGCTCTGTAAATCGCGGTTTAGAATAAAATAAAAAACAAAATATATCATAATAATAAGTAGTGTACTAGTGTACATGTTACACCAATTACACAATGTAATGTACTGCCATAGCAGATATACAGCGTAGTGAGTGCGTGGAAGAAGCAGGTATATCATGAAAAATTGAAAACAAACGTAAGCCCGCGCACATATTTCGAAAAGAATAAGCTCGTCATTCAATCATATTGTACGAAACCCGTCGTATATCGCCGTCGCGGTCATGTCGAGACGTCTGAAGACCGCGGATCCAAATGTGCCTTTATTACGTGTAATCGATTCAAAACGATTACCGAAACGGGTACGTGAGCTCTAAGGGGGGTGGTGTTGGTGGGAGAGAAAATAATAACAAGAACGAAAGTAATGCAGCGGGCAGTGGCAGCCATTGAGAGCATACACGATAAATCATCATACATACCCGTACATACATAATGATACGAATGTTATAAACATAAAGTACAGATATATATTTAATACTACGCACACACTTATATTTATTATTATATATGTAATATGTATATAAGTGTACGCTGCAATGATGCGTATGCGTGCGTGTGCACTCGGAGACGTTGCGGTCGTAGAATGGAATTCGGACGAGAATCGTCGGTACGGCGGTAGGTAGGTAGGGTGTATAGTAGGTACACGGTAGCAGCTATACCGGAGTCGCGACGGCGACTACCTGTTGGAGAAGACGCACACGCGATGTGGTACGGACCGGAGAGACTTGGCAACGTTGCCGGGACCGAAAACGACCGGAGAGAACACGGCCACGCTCCGGCGACTCCCCTTGACAATATAGCTGCTGCCGCTCCGACTATGTGCATGTGAAGAGTATATACGCCGCCGCCGCACACAGTCACACACACACACACACACACACACACACAGGGCCCTCCTCGAACCCGAGAGAAGTCTCTTCTATACCGCTGTCAAAAAAGCGTTTACTCCACAAAAAAAAAAGAAATTCCTGCAAGAAATCACGTAAATACACTGTAATATTATATTCATTATAATAGCTACACTATATTCACAGAAAAGTATTATACGACATAAAGGTCCATATTATTAAGAGTACTATATTGTTATATAGGTAGCGGATTACTAGTGCAGCGGAAACGTGCAACGTTTATCGTTACATTTATGAAATTATTTAGGTTTGTGGTATATGAAAAATGTTAACGCAATAATAATTTATCGTGATCGTCACGATTATAGTTATTTTACATGACAAATTTTTTACGCGTTTTCAAGGTTTGAATAACGAGCGAAATCCCGTGATAGTTCGCCGAAACGAATCGCGATATTATACGTACTTACCACTTTCGACAAATCCGATAAACATTTGAAAACCCACATGTATTATTATTTATTGATGTCATTGATGATATTAGTAATAGATCTATCTCAAGCACTTATTATCCTAGCCGGATAGGCAGACTTTAATTTCCTACTTAGTTTACCCCTTCAATAGATATACGTAATACAAGTAACGTTTTAGCTTTATAGTCGTCGATAGCCACCTCCTATAGGTAAGTATTTGGATTTAATCACGTTTAAGTACATAACTTTAATGTATACTTGTATTCTTATTTAAAGACATTGATATATACAGTTGTTATGTCGTCTCCAGGGGTATGCTAATGCTAATGCATTATATTTTATTATGACGTATATTTCATTCAAGTCTCTACGCTCTACCGACAATAGATAGAGAAAAACCTACACATATAACGGGGATGAAATACGTTTATGTTTATGTTGATGTATACCATCGGAGTATCGGGCATTCGGACACAGCCGATAAAAAATTTGTGCAACCGCCGTCTGACAGTTCATATATATAGTATTTCTGCTTATAAAACACTATTTAATAATAGTTGTTTCGACAGATAAAATTAGTTATGATGATTACATTATAATATATAGTATACAGACGTTACGAAATGTATGGGACCACTGAGGCAGCAATCCAAAAATCAAAACGAAGAAATCATCATTGATAATAATTTGAATGTGGCATAATTTATGACCGTTTTGTATATACACGTGAGCGTGGGTAGTATTATACTCAGGTTGGTTTTGATTTTAACGAGCCACATTTGGCCATATTTACTGTGAGAAAAAAAAAAGACGACGGAGACATATATAAATGACGAATGTGGGTCGTCCATATGGGATTTCCGGATTTCTATAGTAATTATAAGGGTGTCTTAAAATCCCGCGCTGAGTTGGAAAATATGTTTTAATGACACAGCTATATGATATGTCCCTTAAGACTAGAGAATATTAATTTTTATTTAAATTTTTTATACAAATACTATATTCGTTTTATTTTATGTAGTGTACTGAAGTGTTGTGTTTCAGTCTATCCTTACGATTTCGTCGGAAGTAATATGATAATCGGTTTGATAGATCCGGATAAGAAGAAGAACCGGAGCAGGCGTGGTTTACATTTAAACCCTCGCTCACTAAATAAATTGTATTGAGGAGGTTCTCATCGTGACGACCGGAACTTAATCAAATAAAGAAAATATAACGGTTTTTTGAAGTACAATACATTTCATAGAAACTTCCTTCGTGAGTATGTCTAATGTCAGTCAGTTGATATTGAACACATTTTTAGTTTTTTTTTTTACTATGAGAACAAATTTTTTTACAACGTTCTTATAAAATCCTTATTAAATCCTATATTTAAATATTTTAGTTGTTTTTTAATAATTAAATTTATATTCTATATACCGGATAGACATACTCGTATACATAATAATCTTTAAGAACTATTAATTATAACGATGTTTTTTTATGTGCTGTTTATGTAAATCAGCATAAACATCTACTTTACCAGATTTTCCCACCCTATTTTTAGACAAATTATTATACAATACATTTTAACTTTGAATAAGTAACTATGACATGATTTTTTTGAATAAATATCTATCTAATTGTTAAGTTCTACGCTTTTGAGAAACCGTGTCAAGAGAATTTTTAATTAAATGTCATTTTTGTTTTTCATACAATTATTTTAGAATGTAGAATAAATAATACAAATAATACAAATCACAATACTGCCTTGTACTGGAGAAACGAATGCAATGATACGTATATTACTATTACACGGTGACATCCAGTTTTTATTATTATATCTTGTATTCTTGTTCAAACCTTCTTTTCGAGTTTAGAGTATTTAGACTATTACAGCTTACAATTAATTTATATATAATCCACATGAATTAATTTTGAGTTTTTTAAACTTAAAATTTACTCTGCCTTGATAAAGTTAGATAATATAAGTATTGATTTATACTTTTATACCATATATACCTATTTGAGAATACTTTAATTGATATTTTAAATAACTATAAAAATAGTATGTTATTTAATGATATTAAACTCTAATAGTGATAGGTATACCTAGTATTTTTTTAATTTCCATTTGTTTATTTGCCAACGGCGAATAAGGATAAAATGTAGACATTAAAATTATAAATAAAATATGAAATAAGATCATTATTTTGTTAGATATTCAAGAAAAATAATTATTCAACGATGATTAACCAAAATATAGGTAGGTACTTAAAAATTATTTATGACGCATTTTCGTACACGACTCAAGTTTATGGGCTTTACCATTGGTATACATGGTCTTTGACAAGTGAATAGTTACGTTATAATCTGGTCACGTATTTGCTAGATTATTATCTATACTGTCGTCAAAATCTACCTCTAAAACAGGTTTAATTATTTAGAAAGAGACATATTATTTTCAAAAAACAATAGAACTTTTCATTTTTACAAAGAATATTAATACTGTAAAACACATTATATTATAAATTATTTTAGTTATACAGTTGTTTCTGGAAACTATTTGGCCATATTATCACGGTCATCCAAATACATAGATATCGTTATTTTCACAAAAAAAAAATCAACAAATAACTAAATTAAAATTGTATCAAATGTTAAGTATATATTAACAAAATATTATTTACCAACGAAAACTATTTAAATTTAAAATACATTTTGACGTTCTCTAGGAATTTATTTATTAAATACCACTAAAATTATTATGTCGATTATATTGATATAAAAATTATATATTTGTCCATACATTCAATATTCTTCTGAAATAATATCTTATTTTTAAAATTCTATCATAATCAACTTCAAAGCTGCCAAATATGTCTATGTTTTTAAGTATTTAAAAATCATTGAAAACAATTTTGAAGAAATTTTAAATGATCAACATTCTTTAGTTTTATTGTATTCATATATAGTATCATGTTTTGATAATTTTCCTGATAAAGAATAATTGTAACGAGCTTGATATATATAAAATATATTTATCTTGTCGAATGGTATTTATTTTAAGTTTTCTTTTTACGTAATTAATTTCATTTTTTTTTACTTTTCAGACGTAATAGATAAAGTATACGTATTAAAAAAAATTCAAGATGATGGCTCATAAGTTCATCGCAAAAAAATAATCCTTATGACATAAGGTATTGAATATGGTTTTAACCGATGGCTTTTTTTAAGACGAAAAAGTTTTGAAATAATTACATAAAATGAGTACATTTCGTAGTCTTCATCACTGTAATGGATTTTCGTATGTATGAGAAAAATCTATTAGTAAATCCAAAGCCGGACGATATATTATGCAAATATAACAGAAAACAGAATAATAATAATAATAATAATATCATGTTAATTATTAAGATGAATGGAAAAGAAATATGGGGAAATAAATTGTGAGCAAATAGCTCATGGGGACGGGATTGAATGGTAGAATAATACCGATTAATATAAATTAAGTTGTCGGGTGAGTTATACGCATGCAATGGGCTACAAGACAATATAGGCAATAATTATAATCTACTTTGTATTTGTACCTCCAGGGCATCATCTGAATGAAGAAACCGGTTCCATTCAAAAGTTGCAGCCATCATTATCGGTTAAAACAAACAAACACTCGAGGGGGTCTATCTAGCCGACAACGTCAGTGGACGACTAGCGTGCGGTCAAAAATCTCCGTATCAAAATAACCCTTTGAACATATACTGTATTAGACCTACTATATCAGTTTACCAAATATTTTTTTAATGATCGAGTTAAAAAAACATACAGAGTAAAAAATCAGTATAATTCTAATAAAAATATTATAAAAAAAATAGCCTACAGAGTACAGACTGATCAGTTTCTTTTTTTTACGAACATCTATTATAAATTATAATGTTTTAAATAAATATACAAAAATACTATTGAAATAATATAGTATTATTTTTTGGATCATAGAATATGAGCTCATTGATCCTCGAATAAAAATAATAAATAAACAAATATTCACAATCCTTTACTAAGAGTTAAATCTGAATTAGGCATTTATTAACAAGACAAATTATAATAATATATTTATACGTTGGTAATTGATAAATATTTATATTTATACTTTTTATGCTATTTGCAATAATTTTTACACATGAATTATTCGTATTGTTTTTTCAAACTACACAATATACGATTGATTTATTTTATTTTTGAGATGTATAATCATTATTAATATTTAACAAACGTTATTTGATCACAAGATATTTTGAAAATACAAACAATCTTACGCATGATGAATAATTAGAGAGTACATTTTAGGGATTTATTATGAATTAATAATTTCTTCGACTACAATTTCATAAGTAACGCCAGAGCAGTTAGGCTTGCGATTTCAAATAAAAATAATGAAAAAAAAACCATTTATTTTGTAAAGTAATAACACTTTTTTTAGTAATATTGGTGTAGATACTAGGAAAATATTCTTATTTTAGTTTACTATTAATAAAATAGTACTTTTAAAGATCTTTTAACCAACCTACAGAAAGTTATATAAAGTATAAAACTAAAAAAAATACATTATAAAAATTATTTCTAAAAGGATTCTATAACATATAATAATAAAACTCTTAAAATTTAAGAAAAACGTGCTTTATGTATATATACATTTTAACACTTAACTCGAGTGAAAGACATGACATGTAAATATTATTGAGAGCGCTGTGAAATTACAATGCTAATAATTTGGTAGTTTAGCATCTCGAAATGAATCTAAAGCAAACCAAACAAAAAACAAGAAGTACCTATATCTATCTAATGATCATGATTCATGTGTAATGTGCAATGTTTGTTTAAATAAAATATACAGTTATTATGAAATTAGGATATAAATAAGTTAACAAAGTTTTCATTAAATAATTTTAAAAGCATTGTAAGTGGTTTAATTGCATGTGATTCCCACGATACAGAAAATGTAGAAAACCAATTAACTGCTAAAATTTTACTTCTTATATGGTCATTCATAGTTTATGAATTATTATACAATCTATTTTTATCTTTCTTATAATTGAAGTATATTTATAAAATATTATAGCATTTAATTAAGAATTTATAAATTCACGAAAATTAACTAAAACTATAGGAAATATCATCAACACTAAAATACTCTACAAATGTGAGGTATATTGGAATTTGAGAATCTATCGTCTTCTTATTAGATGTTTAATTTTAATTTTTTAATTAGCCCATCGTCGAGAGTTACGACGTGCTCTGTGATGGTACACGCGTAGCATCTAATATTTTTATGCCTCATGTCTATACCGAATGGAATTTCTATTCAGACGAGGTTTTCCTACAATATTATATACACTTTTTTTGTACTTTCAATTCATCGTGCTCGGTGAAGTGTGAACGGAACATACCTTCATACCGGGCACGTCCAAGTACAATAACCCCCTATATACGCGCATAACACCAACCGGCCAGCAAGAGCCTCATGACAGATCCCATTCAGTGGTTACATATAGTCGCGGTTACCATCGCGTGTCTAAAAAATAAAAAAATCTAAAAAAAACTTAGTATAATATTGTCTATCATATAGGATGAGTTAAAAATCTTCGTAAATATTATATTCACTGATATAAAAAAGATATATCCAAGGTCATGTCTGACGGTTGTTGAATGCTCTTCAACATCAAATTAAATGTAAAAAATAACTCGGTTATTTTAAAAAATATGCATCTCGAGGACATATTTTTAAAAAGTCACTAATAGTTATCGTTTATTTTTTTCTTTCGTATAATAGAGTAAGTTATTTTTTAATGTTAGAAGTACTCGTAGTTTTGGATTATTATATTTTTGAAAACACAATAATTTAAACATTATACTACTTGAGCATGAGAAAAAAATATAAAGTAAAATTATATTGACTTCTGCTGTTTAAACTCTTTAGTTAAGACCGCCAACCTATTTATTTGTTTGATTTTTTTTTATTTGCTTTACCGTCTAATCCGGGACAAAAAAACGCCGCAGATCTTGAAAGGGATGATCGTTCATGGGTTATTATCACTGGAATCCTGTAGAGGGCTTAATAGATGAAAAACTGTATAAGTACCTCAATTTGAAGCGCGCTCGTATAAAATACACATAATTACATGTAAATGACAATTATTATTGTTATACATATATAGACTGTATGGTCGTGTCGCGGGCCCAAAAAATAAATCCACGAAAACGGGACCTTATGCGTATATAATGCATATAGAAGGTCGTGAGAACTCGGAGAAGTAAGGCCACCTGCTTCGGCACACACCTGCCCCTCCTCCTCCTATAACTGCCGTAGCCACCCACACCCGTCCCATCTACACACCTGTCATCGTTGGCAACGTCGCACATACATGCACACTTGCGCTACTGCCGCTGCCGCTGCTGCAGCAATACGGCTCCTCGTCGTGGGAATCCTTCCGCCTCTCGAGATTATCTCGCGTGCACACGGGCACAAACAAGATCATCGTGTAAATATCATAATATACAATCGTAATATGGTGTGTATATAAAAACACCGGCCGTAATGCTGGAGGTAATAGCAGCGTGTTACGGAGAGAGTAACTCGAGTACTTCCGAAACGACCGTATATTTTTCAATTGATCTCCCAAAAAAAAATGTGTTCGACAATGGATGTAGCGGATTATTGAAATAGAAAAAATGTGTTCGGGTACTTCATTGATTTTCGTGTATTTACGTGAGAGATTTTTTTGTACCTAATAAATCAAGTCCCCCGCCCCCCGTGAGATCGCGCACTTAACGTAAGTATTGTATACACGAGAATACGCGCACGAAAGATTGTAATATTATATAATATGTTATTCACAAATAAATTGTTCTATTGCAGTTCTTTTTTGTTTGTTGCTCAAACAAAAAGAAAAATTTTCATCAAGATGATTGATTTTTAAACGGTAGATTTAAAGCTGTAACACTATATAATGATGACTCGTTTTATATAGAAGAGTATGTATTATACTATATTATATAATATTAGTGGAGTACCGATAAACTATACTCAAATTAATTTAATAGTTAGATACGTTTTTTGTTTTTACATAAATATTTCCGTTATTATTTTAAAGAATAAGATTAAGTACTTAAAATTGGATTACGATGGATCAAATCAAGTATTCAATTAACATTAATGTATGGTTAATAAATATTATTGAATATTATTTTGCTGCAGTGTAAACATTTTACATAACTGTTTAATAATTATTGGTAATTTCTTTTTAATTATTATAATATTAATACTTAATTTGACTAGGTAGATATAAAATAGTTAATTTCTACTATTGTTGGGCAAGTTTAATAAAAAATACAATTTTAATCAAACATCATTAATTAGAATTAATTACCAACAATGACTACATACTACATACTACATGGAAATATATTGTAATATATACCATACTTATGTATATATAATATTTTATATTTAATGAAATGTGCTGTTGTATACGGTATACCACAAATGATTAAAATTATCAATTGAAAATTAAATATAAATACCTAGTACATTTTTATATGTATAAACATTTTTTAAGTATCATGGAGTGAGTTTTTAAAATTAGGTGAGCCATTCATACAATTTTGTGACCCAGTACTAAATTAGTTAATTACTGTCATGAGTACGCCAATTCTGAAGGAATGTGTTTATTTTTTCATTTTTTTTTTTACACATATATAGAGGATGAGAGACTAAGAAAATACATTATATAACACAATATATTAAATAATCGTCACTTATAAATACTTTTAGATCACGACACTGTCGACACTGATCTCCGCTAAGAAAGTTCAAGGTTGGACAATTATTTTACAAGTAGTACACAGAAAAGTTGCCTCGATAAGCAACTGACTTAGCAAAAGAAATTAACAGTAAATTTATTTTAGAATAATTACTAAAACAGTCAAAATAATTATGGAGAAAAAACAAAATTAAATTTTTATCGTCTGGGTCACATCTGTTTTGTATTGGTTAACGCCGATCAACATGCTGTTTAAGAGGAGCCTGAGAAGACATCAGCCGTTGTTTCTAAAAATAATAGCATAGTATTTATCCTTAAAAATACTTGAAATTAACAATAACTCGACGTATCACTTAGTTTTTAAAAAAACATACAGACAACGAGTGTACATAAAAATTATGAGTTACAAGTTTAATTAATATATGTTGAGCTTTATATTGACAAATTACTTTTTCTTATTGATAGGTACAAATAAGTTAAGGACAAATTCAATTTCAAAGAACCACTTAAAAGATAGAAAAGATAATAAAAACATTTTAAATGTCTTAACTAAATTCAACTTTATTAACAAATAATTCTTAACAGTAATAAAATAGTATACTTTTATATTTTATTTAATATTTTTAGAAATATTTTAATGTGGGTCAATAGAAATTAAAAAGTTGTAAACTGCTATCTTGTGGTGGTTATAAATGATGGTTTAAAATTGGTACCATCCAATGTAATAACTAGTACATTATTATTTATTAATAATATATACCATACATTTCAAATTCAATTCATATTTGAGTCGGATTTTTTTTTGATTTTTCATATTTTATACCAATGTTTAACTTTTTTTTTATAAATATGAACAATGCATATTGCAAGCTACCTTTTTAAAACCTACCAATAAATCTAAGTAATATAAAGTAATATGATATTAAATTGATATTTAAGAAGTATATAAAATATTTAAAAAATGTGACTTCATTGAAATAATAATGAATTTTTGGAATAAATATCAATTATATATTTTGACAACCATACCTTGCTCGAATTATTTATTATTATTACTTATGAAGTCATGCAAAAGGAGAAGTTTAAAGGGATTCTAAGAAAATAATTCAATAGTTTGGTAATAAATGTTCGACATAGTAAAAATTGATTTTGCCCAACCCCACGGTCAGTATACCTTCTCGGTTGGAAGCCAACGCATTATCTACAGGTACTAGAAATCGTTATCCATTTAAGATTGCGCGTGAAGTACACCCGATACATGGTTATTATAGGGAGGGTTGGGCGCCTGTTATAGGAATTCACATCCTTTCTGACCAGCCGCTGTCATTAAACCGATTGGTTCTGGTTTATTACTGTCGCCGTTTATACGGAGGCACGCCACTTTAAAATAAGGTGGTTCCTAACCCTGTTTTTTTTTTCAGTTCATGAGTCGTGACAAGTGGCCCCACATCGGTATGCTCACTTGCACGAGTCTCTTAAATACGTTGTAAACATTCAAATTTTATGATCCTAATTTATTGGTTCCAAAAGTGGACTGTTGTGACAAAATTAATTATACATAGAACGTCAATCACGAAAGTCATTAATCATTACATTATATTATAGAATTATTTAAGCATATTTTAAGGTACATAATATTATATCGAGTATTTAAGTTTAAAAAATGCAATTTGTTATTAGTAGGTGTTTAAGTATAATCGTATATAATAAATAAATGATAAATTGTTATATAAATAACGTAGTTATTATTATGATTAAAATAAATTACAATAACAAGTTACATTTACAAGACAAAACAAGATTATGAAACACAGCAGTATAAAAAAATGTTATTAAAAATGTGATAATACGTAGGCTATGTACATATTAAATAATTACACTATACTATAAACATTCATGTTAGGAAATATATAGGTATCCTATGATACCTAAACATCTAAAATATTTTTAGTTATATAATATATTATTTTTTTCTGAACTAGTTTCAATTGTTTTTATAATGAGCCATGTGTATTTTAAAATTGGCGTATCTTTTAAAATAGACAATTGGCAAATCGATTTGTTTTGTTTAATACCAAGCTATTTAAAATTTAAAAAAATCAATGACATAATTTTAATCTCGATATACGAAGTTGGAAAAAAAAATTGATTCGTCAACAAAGAACAAGCATACATTATGTCACCAATGGGTCGTATTAATCGACCTTAATCAGTTGCTCACAAGACCGTTGTTATGTTTTTTTTATTCTTTCACAGTTCGGCGAAATTTGACACCAACAACATCATCATGAAGATAGTTAAACCGAAATCGAAAAAAAGGCTAGATCTTATACATTTACCTAAGCCATAGCTGAGGTCAGAGAACTTAATTATAATATAATTTTAACTAACTTAGAACATAAAAAATACGTGATACAGTGTACCATACCTACGTAATTTGAACCGTGAATATTGAATGATAAATAACATTTTTTTATTATTATTTGATAGGGTAAACAAGTTTGCGTAATTCAAATATTAACTTAATCGGTTCACAATAAACCTTACATTATATATATATATATATTTAATAATGCATTTATTTATTATTGAATAGCAATTATAATACTATTATTCGTAACTATTAATTTAAAGTGTATTATAAATACAATTTTAACTTTTTAGAACTGAAAATATTATGAATTTTGCTTAAATAATATCAACACATTGTATCAAACGTGAAAAAGATGATTTAATATTAAAATGTTTTAATTAAATAAGTGAGTAATATAAATTTTATTTATTTAAGGAATTACATTTCAGTTTTGTTAAATTAATCATTGTATGTTATGGACTCTGCTAAATCTAGATACGAAAAGTATTATAGAGTTTAATTAAATTATAACAAATAACTAGACATATAGGTAATAATTATTATAGTTAGTAATTATCAATACAAGATCGCATGAACTAAATAAGAACACCATATTACATAAATGCTAAAACAAAATGTAAAAAAAAATTATTATTGCAAATACTTAGGAAAATTATGTATGTGAAATAAATTACAGATCACTAACTAGGGCAGTAAGGAAGGACTATAATATATTAACCTAGCTACCTATCTATGAATGAATAATATATTTATATAGTACTTGTCGCGGCGATTGTTCGCTTGCTCACTTTTTTACAACTGTATTAAACTTTTAGTTAGTAATTAAACGAATTTATAATGTATATTTATACTATTTTCGATACATTTTTTTAAACATATTTAACTTTTAAATACAAAAAAATCACAATTTCCGTTAATCTGTGAAACAATTTAAAATAAATTAATGAATCAATTAAAAGTTAGAAAAACTGAATAAAAAAAAATGATATGTCACCCACTATATGAGTGACTTTTTTTATTAAGTACTACATTGATTACATATTCTTATTGTACCATGGGGTATACATTGAATATATCTTAAAAAATATGTAAATAGATAATGCAGGTACATATTATATATTTATTTTAGTTTATGAATTACTTTTGTTTTTGAAAGTATACCTATAGAGATTTACTAAAAGTAGTCTCCATATTATAGAGGTTATATTACACAAATGAATAATCCGATATTTTATGTGCTTTGATATTTTAACGCATCTTTTGCATTTCATTAAACATTACGATGAATAGATAACTATTATATACACGCGCACAAATCTGACGGTGCGTTTAATTATTTGTATCTCTAAATATTAAGAGCCCAATTTAACGCTATACTTAATAAAGTCCATGTCTCAAAGCGGAAAGAGGGGACACCAACCCCATTATGGGCGCCACTTATAGAAATATAAAAACCTTTTCAAAAAATATACACGCACACTTCCAACCGGATCACGTACAAACCCTTAATCCAGGCGTTCACAAGATAATCCGTATATATAATATGATTATAAAATTATCCATACAAAAGATATATGTACACCTTCCGCTACCCTTGCGTGTGCACATTTCCTCCTAGGGATCTACATCCTCTCATCAACACCCCCTGAATGGAGGAAATAAACCGTAATCTTACACCTCGGATGTGCGTGACATCCATCCGGTTCTAATAATTAAAACCGTTGACGGTTTAATAGCGGGTTTTACTTAACGTTTTTTGAAAAGGATCCGAGTAGTATCTGAATCGCATACTCAGCAAAAGGGGCCGACGGTCACGGAAACGTCATCGTAGAAGAAGGATTCGTAAACGAGGAGAACAATGATTGTAACTGTCATCGTACTATTAAATTCTGCGGGCATATAATAATATGATGTATTGATACATTGAAATATACCAGCTAGTTGACGCCACGCCGGAATAGTGTTTGTGGCCAAATTATAGATTATCGGTTGAAAATTATTTATTTCATTTATATTTGTCTTGTTTACTCTTTATAATAAATTATAAATATATTATAAGCTACTTAAGACTTAATAAATACTTAATAAATTATATGTTATGAAAATAAAAATTAAAACTTAAAATAATTTGTTAGAAGGGCGTTTCAGTGAGTTCTACAGGTACTCATGTTGTTTCAAATATTTCAATACATTTATTTTTGTAAAACTCAATTATGATTGATGACTAAAAGTCAAGACAATAAAAACAAAAATGTACAGTGTGTCATAACTTCCTAAGTTAGACTAACACTAAATATTTTAGTTGAACGACATTCAATATAAATTTATTTATTTAAATACGTATTTTAGGTATAAATATTTTTTTTATTAGAAAAATTCAAATTTTAAACGTAAGTAGCTTATTTTTTTTGCTATGTAGTTAAGTACATTTATTAATTTTTAATATAGGTTTAAAGTACCAAAATGCATTTTTACTTATCAAATGTTGATAAGAATCAAACCTTATGAATTTATAAAATAAAAATAAATTACAATTTTCACCCATAGAAAATTAATTAAATTACTAAAAAAAGGATAGACATAAGGGTATCTACTATTTATTATGATTTATGACTCTAACTTTTGATTATTGAATTTTTTTCTTTTAAAATAACAACTTTTATTTTTATTTGTAATTATACATTTATTATCACTAACGTGAAACTAAAATATATTACCAACTTAACATAGGGTTAGCACTTTTTAGTTTAGAATATGCACTTAATATATTTTATACATTTATGCGCTTTATAGATACGTAGGTAAATTTTAAAGCTTATATACTTATAATAAAAAATTAATAAAACATAAAATCAAGTTTAAAAAAAATAACACACGTGATTTGTAAATCAACATATACATGTATTTAAGAAATATTTAATTCCTAATCTCAGACCTTATTTAAAACCTTTATAAACACAGTTTTCTTCAAACAATATCCTGGTTTTTATATAGTGTCTACACATTGTAAGATTCGTTTTTCTAAAAGTGAAAATGGTTGTAAACAAAACACGATTGCGATACTGATAACTGCTAACAATAATATAGATCGTACAGTGTAAGGATTGTATGGCGACTGGACCTCTTGCTGTGACGATACAATACAATACGGTCGCGGCGACTATACGCTTTTAATAATATTATTATTATTTATATATCACCTAAGCATTCTAAGAATACCACTTGAAAATAAAGCACGTTTATTATTGTGCACTGAAAGACAAATAATGCAAATTTTTTTAGCCTTTAGCCACGACCTGCATTAGCATTAACATAAACGACCTAAAGTAAGTTATGAATATTATCGAGACAGGGCGAAATTTGCGATGAATAAAAACTCGTCTTGCGTGTACCAACACGACTACGTCGAGTCCGTCGAGGAAACGGAATAAAACAAGACCATGAGTGAGAGAACACGTCATATTTTGAATAGAAATGTGAATTCTACAATTCACAAAAAGATTTTCCACCGGTTTATTAATTATTCCTCGCGAACAAAGGTATACAAATAAACATAATAGTTGTGTATAATATTTTCATATAATACTACAATATGTAAGACATTTTTCTTAACATCAAAAAAGTTTTATCGTTATAATCGCCGTGTTGCATTGTCTGATTTGTTTAGCAAAGATGAAAATTAATTTTATAAATAAATCAAATTCTTTATTTATCATCAACTAAATAATTCTTTGTAATAATTAGTTATTTATATTTAATATAATATCAAACTTATTAAATATAACTTTTCTTTATTTATAAACGATGTACGTAGATATGAACCTATACAAAATTATCAATTTAATTGTTTTTGAAAATCAATAATGACGTTATACCTATTTGAGTTATACACTAATTTACTCCATGGTATATTATACCGGGGTATGTATAATTGTTAGTTGTAATTTATAAACCTAGAAGATAACATTAACTTATCTTTCGATTTTTATCCTAGGTAATCAATGCATTTTTAAATACTGCAATACATTTACCTACTGATGTAAAATTTAAACAGTATATTATTACTTCAAGAATTTAAATAATTCACTGAGTAACTTTTAAAACCAAATATATTAATACCTACCTGTTTTAAAATATCTAACAATACTAATAAATAAAATTTCATATTATTGCTGAAGTTATTTACAACAACGTACCTAGAATAGTTGTATATTTTAACAATTTAATCACGTAGTAGAACCAGAGTTAAAAACAAGCTACTGTTTAGTAATGTAGTTTATAATAATGTGAATAAATATGTAAAGACGTAAAAGTGGATGTAATTTTAATTGTCAATTTATCTGTCAGTTATTGTTATTATTTGTATTGTACCTTTATGAATTACAAGTTTTATCAAAAATGAATAATTCAATAATTTCAAGCACGATATTTAAATTTTAAATTTTAAAACTGATTTACATTTTAAGTAAACGATACAGTACCTAATTAGGTATGTGAACACATTTTCATTGTTAAAGATGTAAATATTGTACTCATGAGTACTATATAAGTCTATAAAATAATAATAAAAGATTGCGTTTTTATTATTATTCATTAAATTACGGAGTCAAGTGGTTATTCATAGAATTTATATTTTTAAAAAACTATCATAATCTATTCAATATTGAGAAATAATGTATCACACGCATGCAATAGACAATAAAGAAGAATAAAAGACATAACAAGCAAGTCAAATAAATGATACCATGTACTGCGAGATATCAAGTTTTTGACCCCGATATTGATAATAGTAAATACCAAATAGAGAAGGTGCCTCCTAATCAATACGATAATGTACGCTGCTTTATCTGCAAAGATATCGTATGAATCCGACCGAAGGGAGTCATTGCAACCTAACCCACAAGGCCACAAATACTTAAACATCCGTCTAAGTGGATGTAAAAAAAAAGATAAAATAATATCATGACAAGGTGTTCAATCGACTTATCCGTCTCTCCCGTTTAAATCCCTTTAAAAAAGGTTAATTATGTATTTTCAGTTGTCCCTTCCAATTTGTTCATTATGTCATTTCGATTCAGGTTGATGATAATAATATTATATTATACCTATATCAAATATACCCTCCACGAAGATCGTTTGACGTCGTACGATTAAGAAGACTTCATCGACACATCGCACATGACCACCCAACCGTTGTCATTACATCGTCGACAGTGGTGCACCACCCGTTGTACACGGGATAGAATTTAAACCTCACAATACTGCATAATTTATATATAATTTATTTTAACGCCCCGTACGAATAATACGCAACAATACGCAATAATTAACACAACAGCATAGTCGATCAGCAGATCGGATTATCGTGAATATCGTGAGAAATACATTTTATTTTTGCAGTGAACATAACACAGACAGTATATCTTAATTATCGAATCATCGTATTCATCACTCACCTCGTTCTTCCACCTGATGGGTTTCGAGCACCGCGTGTGTCAACAGCAACATCGCGAAAATCCACCTCTGCAGGTCCGGCATCGTTTCGCGGACACTTCGAACCCGAAAACAAGACGACGACACACGTACGGTGGTCGGAAAACGGAAGACGTGCGCTATTTCTTTCACGTTTATACACGCAACCGGGTTTCCCGTTGCTCCTCGTCACTCGGCCGCACAGTAGAGCCGCGACCGGTTCGACGCCGTTGACGACGAAATTAACATCGCGTCGACACGGTATCAGAAATCATCAGAAGACGATTATTTACTATACAACAGGTGTCCCGTCGGTCGATGGGTGAGTGTGAAGACTCGAGAGACGATAATATCGAAGTCGATTTTTATTTACCCCGAAGACGCAATGCCGCACATTCGCGGAACGAACGGAGTAAGAAACTATGTTAAAAATAATACACGGGAATCGCACACGAAAAAAACGAAAAACTCGCACTGATACCGATCGAGAGAGGACGACGACGACGACGACGACGGCGACAACGGAGTTAACACTTACAGCAATAGCGATACCGTACTGATGTCTAGTACTACCACACGGCGGCAGCGTGCGCGGATAATATTATTATTATTATTTCTCTGGTGGCAACCGGTAACCGCGTCATACGGGCCGCATGACAATGCACGCTCCTCGCCACCGGACGTCACGCCATCTACCGGCCCGAGTGATTCCATGTGCGGCTAGTGGGTGGGGGGCGGCGTCTCGACTGGGCGCGGCGGCGTGCGAATTTTCCGGTACCTATGCGCAAAAACGCGCACGCACGCGCGATTTTACGGCTCGCAGGCGGTATAATATATTATTACATATTTTGTTATTCAGTTACTGACTTACTTTATATTTTTTATACCCACTTCGATGTTTGTATAAATATTATTATTATTTTAATGTTCAGCTCTTTCGGACGACTATCAAACGAGCACGACCGTTACATTATTTTACGCGATTGTAGCCGCACAAGAACGCGGTGTCGTATTTCTTGCAAACGAATCTTCGAACAAAATTTAGTATTATTTTTCACATCGTGTACAGCGGTTCTATACATTATTATATGCGCATAATATTAAGTATGAGTGTACACAACTCAAATGTGCTGTAGTATGTATTACGAATGTACTGCAGTTACTATCTACCTAACATTATAATTGTATGTATGTATATAGGTAATTGATACCAAATATCGTGTTTTATGCTACCAGTGTATCGCCAATAACATCTTTGTGCACGGGGGTGAAGTAAACAAGTAATATTTGTCCCAAAGTTCTTATCGGTAGAAAAGTATACACAAATTACAATATTTTACCTATAATATACATCACGTAAACGAGTATGCGACATATCAATAAGTATATCTTTTAGTTTAAAAAAAATCCAATTCATATACATTGTCGGTCACAATAATAATACAATACTGACACATAAAAATGCTCTCTTCTTTATAAATACACAGTGATTCTTTTATCAAACAACACTCATCATTTCAAAAACTATAAACGTTTTTGAAAATATTTGTCTTACATAATTAGAAGTCAATAAAAAACAACGTTTTTTAAGAAAATATATATTTTTAAGTTGTTTTAAATTTTGAATAGCTAACAACATGCATTTTTAATAGCGTATTCCTAAGCAGAATTTTTTTCTGAGTACTTCAATGCATAAAATTGGAAATTTGGACGGGTAGTTTTCAATTATAGGCATTTAAAGTTTAGATTTAGATATGGAAAGTAGTGGACCAACATTTTATAAATTTTTATATTGTATACCTATATAAGAATAAATTATTATTTATTAGATATCCATGGGCACTGGACAGATTTGATAAATTCTAGAAATACCTAAATAAAATAATTGTGTTTCACTATATAAATTATAATGGTTTTCATGTTTTAGTAAATCACTACCTCTATAATATATTTTCAAGAATATACAATTTCACAAAAAAATAAGCACACCCGTTTGTGATAAACACTGTTTATATGTTTATACCTTCATACTATTTAAAGTTCTCGAAAAATTTTTTTAATATTTTACATTCATACTTCATACCTATACTACAGTATATTTTTGTAAATATACCTACCTATATATTGTATGCAACCACTTATAAGCTATAGCATATGAATATATATTTATATTAACTTGTCAATACATGTATTTAAATGGTATAGTTGACGTTAAATTGTTTTTTTAGTCCATCATGAAATAGTAAATGTTCAATAAATTTTAAATTTAGTGATCACTCAGAATATTTTAGACTGATCAATTCAGTTGTAATAAGACACATAGTTATTATACTTAATGAAGTATAAATATATTTTTTTATTGGGTATGTATATGAAAATATTCTTATTTGATGTTAATAACAGACAAAACACAAAATATATTTAACGTAATGACGTGGTTTATTTAAATTAGTTTTTTTTCCAACTATGAGAAATAATCTTCAAGGCTTCAAGTATGTAATATATATATTTATTTATTAAATGTATTATTATTATTTTTATAAATTATCTATTAAAATGTTTGAGTCAATAAATTTAACGGTTTATGTCTTTTATAGAATATGTTTATGGTAATAAGACTTAAATTATTCTGGTCGATGATAGAATGATGTGAATATGTGATAACGATTCATATAATGAGTATTTACTATATAATATTAAATACCCATGCATGCTGTATAAATAATAATGAAAAAAAATTAATTAAGTTAATGTTATAAAAACTTCATTCAGACATCATTAATTTTAATTTTACAAAATAATACTATTATATTATATAATTATAATATACTATGAGTATCTATATAAGAACTGTGGTGGGGCTTGAATCGAGTGTCAAAATACCACTACTTCAAAATGACAATAAAGTCTTGGAAAAAAAAACTTCATGTTTTTAGAAACTACATGTTGTGCACGATCTATATAGGTAATCTTATTCCTATTGAATATTGATTCATCATTCATAAACTCAACCGGTGCGAATCGGTTTCGATCGTCCTTTATGTTATTTTACCCTTATTATATTATACGAAACACCATGTATATTCTTTATTTCTTTAGTCTATTATTTAGCACTGGTATATGTACAACTAGGCACAGGGTGGTGTGCAAAATAATCCGATTCAGTTATAATATATATGTATATAAAAATGATACTTTTCGTTATGAAGTAAAATTTAACACTGTACGTCATATGAATAGGCGATTATTGTGGTACTCCTGATTCCTGAGCTTATATAATTTTCAGTTAGAAAGGTCTATATCTGAAATACAACATGGTGTATACAGAAAACATATTCTGTAGTGTATACGCACGAAAAATACCAATAATACCATTATGATTTGTATAATACATTTTAGTTTGTACTGAAAATATTACGAATAATATTATGAAACATTTTTAACTATACAACGGTTAACAATAATGTTAACGTAACATCATAAAAGAATATAATATTATATTCGATTCCTAAAAACATATTTTTGATTAACTAATTCGTATAAAAAATAAGTATAATTATATAGATTATAGAACATTAGTACTATAGCAGATATCTGAAAATACAATGGAAATCATTCAAAATTATATCGTGTAAAATAATAATTGCACATATTATATATTATTTGTGTCCGAAATTCTTTCTGATAACTATTGTCTGTTTTCTTATTGTAATAATAACATTTTTCTCTGGTCATTGACAATAATTAACTATAGAATATAAAATCCCGAAGTAGATGTTTGTATGTATGTATAATGTATTTGTATATTGTATATAGTATAAGTGTATAGAATAGTTTATTAATGCATTTATATAATAGGACAATACATTTGTATTGAAGCATTTAACAAAGTTATTTTTCACTAATTGACATATTCTCAATTTACAATTATTATCCATATCGTTAAGAATCTGTCCGAGTCTTTCAATGTATTTGTGTAGAATATAAATGCTTATTCATTGCAAGATATAAGTTATAAAAATATGTATGTTTGTTTTTTTTTTGTAAGTACCTTTTAATTCATTTAATATACCTTACTTAATTTTAAATAATATATAAAATCTGTAAATTTAATACTTACAAGTTACAATAAGTAAACCTATTATATGTTTATTATCATATACATAGAAAAAACTTAATTCAAAATAATCAATTTTATATTTGTAGTATATAGGTAAATAATCTACTTTAATTATCTTAAATTAATAACTCTATAGTTACATAATTTATTTAATACATTTATTTATTTAATTCATTTTCATTATGTATTTATTCAAACTATTATAAAACATCGTTTATTATGTTGTTCATACTTATTATAGAATATATATATATGTATTCATAAGACTTCATGTTTAAAAACTCATACAAAAGGTAATTTTACATTTTTTTTCAATTAGGATTATCATCAAAACAGCGCTGATGTTAAAAAAGTGTATATGTTTAGATACAATACTGCATTTATGTATGGTGTGTGGAATGCGTTATTTAGATTGAAATTTTTGATAAATTGTTCTAGCGGTTTTGTTTTTATAAACCCAAATAATCGTGTTGATCGAATCCGAGTTAATGCTTCCCACACACCTCGAATATCGTTAGTGAATAAAGATCGAAATCATCAATAGGTATTACCCTTGCGTCGATACCACGATTAATAAAAAATTATAGACTTCATTCATCTTATCCCAATTTCTTTCATTGTTATTTTTTTTAAACACAAATGGCTATTCTTTAGAATATCTTCTATAGCTCAAACCTTAAAGTAGGTATCATCGGATTTCAAAGATATAAAAAAATCTGAAAAATGATACTTTAAATATAATATACAGTCTTACATGTTTTTTTTTCAAAATTCAGCTTGCATAGTTTATTGATTTAATAAATAGTTTTCGTTCCTAAAATGATTAACTTGTTATAAATAATTCATGTGTATTTTTAAATGCTCTTATATAAAATTGTATGTACTATTATATATTATACTAGGTATGTGTTTTTGTACCTACCACTTAGATCGTTTAAATTTAATACAATGACTATGAATAAAAAAAAAATAAAAAATTTCAATTGCCTACAAATAGCTCAGAGTTAAAATATTTTTATATATTATACAAGGTTCTATGTACAATTTATTAAAGCTTACAATAATTAAAAATACAATAAGTATTTCAGTGCGAATATTCTTCTTCTCATGATTCTTATCAAATTCGACTCAAATAAATGTAATACATTAAAAATTCACATTCTTAGTAATTTAATTATTATCACGTAAAAGCAATATCTAAATAAAATTTACCAACAAAATTAGTACATAAAATATATTATAATAAATGATATGTTTTATATAAAATTATTTTGCTCGTGAATTAAGCTGCTGATGTCTAATGTACACAATTTTATAACATCAAGCATAAATATTATGCCACCAATGGAAGTAAAAATCATAATATAATATTACACTTTTTTGAATAGGTTAAATATCCACATCATTTTTAATGAATTGCATAAATTATAATATGCTTAGGACAGCGTCGAAACATTAAGTATGACGGTCTGGGTATAAATTTAAAAATTATACTCTTTATGTATCAAGTTGTACTAAACACATTTATTGTAATAACATAAATGTTAGGTACTATATAATGTAGGTTGCGTGAAAAGTTATTTTACTGTTTGATACTTTCTATAATTACTAACTATCGTAAAAATATAATATTTACTCAAGCGTTCAACAATATTTTTTTTACTAAGGGATTTTAACTTATAACTGTAGGTTTTTTGTAATGGGTCAAAAAAATGAGTATTGATAAGTAAATTAATATTAGTTTGTGTCAATTTTCGAAGTATTAAATCGCGTGTATCAGGTAAACACTTAAGAAAATGCAGAATTTATTATTTCTGTGACGGTTTATCGAATAGGAGTAACAACTAAGTAATGTCTATTTAACGCCGCGTTATTTTTGTAGGCACTAAGTAACTAGCTAAATACGAGTAGATGCATTGTTACGGATGCATAATAGTATATTATTATTATTGATAATTTTGGAACATTAAAATTCATTTAATTTCGAAATGTTTAGCATTAATAATTAATATGATCAAGTCTTTATTTTTTGAAATCGCAAAACATTAAAAAAAAAATCCATAATATTCTTTCCATATATAATTTTTAGTTTAATAAAGTAGGATAATTAAAACAATGAATTATGCCATAATTGTGTAGATGTTTTTTTGCGGAATCTCATTAATTTTATATCAGAATAGATTTTCAAAACACATTTTTATGTTAAGCCCATAATTTGCTGAATTGTCTATACACAAAGAAATATAAACCGTACAGGTAACAGGTCAGATGCTATTATATTGCTATCCAGAATTGAATTTATTTGAATTTGCGTTTACCAATATATAATATTGAATTTCTAAAAAAAATGAAAAGAGACGAAAATTGATGTTCACGAGTAAATAATAGTGTATAGTTGCCCATCTGGACGTTTACCGTTCTCCATTTACCTGATGTTCAGCTGTCAGTAGGCTGCGATGGGAAGACTGACGAAAACACCTCTTTTAACGTCATGAAGTGTTTCATTGTGTTTAATTTATAAATGATTGGTTCAAAATATTAAAAATAAAGCATGTAGTTAGGTATATTAAATTTGAAATTTAAATAAGTTATAATAAATATCGAGCCTTTGATAAATAATAACATTATTACAATGCATTATAACAATATTCTAGTACAGTATTTCTCAACTTATGGGTCGCGAAATTTTTTTCATGGGTCGCGACTGGCTACACTTACTCATAAATATTTATATAAAAGAAAGATAAATTTATGAGCAATTTTATTATTAAAAAATTGTATTAAATAATATTATGTAAGTAGGCAAAGGTTGTAAAACTTTTCAAAATTTAATTTTAAATTTTAGATTTTAGCTTCCACGTGACCATGTTAAGGTACGGTTTCCCTGCAGCGTCAAAGAGTGGAACAACACAGCGTCATGACGCCGCATCATCTAAACGCTTACTATGACCGGTAGTAGGCGCTAGACTTGGCGTCTGGACGCTGCAGGTAAACCGTACCTTTAGAGTTCATATTATAGTATCGATGTAAAAGATTTGTTTATCATGGATTTTTTATATGACAATTAATATTATAGTCGTATAGCTGATTAGTGATTAATGAGCAATATTGTTATCTTATTATGACATTATACATAACTCTTTTGATATTGTTAATATTTAACATTAGGTAGGATTATGTATATACTTATTAGTTATTAGATTAACTATATTAATGTATAGTAAATTGATACTGAATAGGAGGTACTTCAGATAAAGTCGATATAAACTTGATTTTTATTTCTTATAGGAAGGTTGAATATTTATCAATTTCTTATAATATATATATAAATGAAAAACGTGTTAAATGTTTAGCATGTTATATAATATGTTCACGCAGACACTACAAAATATTTTAGTTGAATAACTTTATACTGAAATGGGGTTTTTGGGAAATGAAAATGGTACCAAATTGCATATTATTTAATATTTTCAGACAAACGTCAAATGTACTTTTTGGTACGCCCATGCGCAATACAATTTTTGTTTTTAATGGCAACATAATTTTTTTTCTACAGATTTGGATAGAGTATTTTTTAATTACATTTTATGTGAAAAGTTTTCCAAATCTGTAAAAATAAAGTTGTATTGCGCGTGAGCGTATACCAAAAGGGTTCAACATTTGAAATTTATCTGAAAATATGTATTTTGGTATTTCCTTTCATTATCCAAAAACCTCTTTCAATACAAGGTCATCCAATCGCATAAACAGTAAGTTATAGTGGCACCTCTCACCGTGAATATATTGTATAAACGTATAATGTACATTATACTACGTTAATTTGAGAGTTAAGTGTTCACTATGAAAAGATAAAACTTCACAACTAAAGTAGGTTTAAAAAAAGTATTAAGTATATAGAATTTAATTTACAACATAAATAAACATAAAGATACGTTATTGTTTCCTATTGTTGGCTGTTAAAATTGTTTGGTTATGTTATTTATTTTAAAAGAATAATGATATAACCCATAATCATTATTATATAGTGTTTTTATAGTTATTAGTAATTATTAATTGCTTATTATATAATATTAGTTTTTGTAATCATAATAAAGAATTAATTGCCAGACTAATTAAATGTGTGATTACGTGATTATCGCGACTACGTGTGTTTAGCCCATATGGCCGTATATGTCGATAAGATATATTAAAATATAATTTTATTTTTTTAAGTTCGTTATTTTACGTTTGAGAAATATGCAAAAACGGCTCTTAAAAGGGAAAAATATTACACGGACCGAATCTACACGTGCATTTTATATACGTTAGTTCGATTTTAAAACACTTTAAACGGGTAATTATTTCCAAAGGAAACGCAAAAAATGCAAAGCGACAAATTATAACATGTGTACTGTAGTGTACATTGTGTAATGGTTTTCTAATTAGGAATACAAAAGAGTTCAAGGATGAGCTCTGTCTCAAAATATAATATTATGTATCGATTGTCAGGCAAATAGTAGAGTATTGTTCAATACTAAGGAATCCGTCGCAAACTCGCAAATATAGGTTTAATCGAATCATTTGAACGTGTTCAGAGAAGATTCTTACGTTATATTGGGTACACACGACAGTGTATTACTGGTGACCTTTCTCCTTCTTTGTCCACGCCCCTAAAATCAATTCAAGAGAGTCTCCACTTGGAATGTCTGGATTCTAGACACCGACTTAATGATATTTATTTCATGTCCAAACTTTTAACTGGAACAATATCTTGTCCAGAACTATTAGAACTAGTACATTTTCGTGTTCCTCGCAGGCCTCCATAGATGTCTCGTCCCTGTCCTGCCTTCTCTATAAAAACTCACCGAACATCGTATGGATAATAAGTAATAACCCAATAAACCGTATCTCGCGTGAATGTAATAATTTAATTAATATTAAATATTCCATATATTCAATGTAAAGAAATTAGCATAAGCCCACAATATATTATACCTGTATTTAATTTTTAATTATTTTTACTATTGATGTCAATACCTAATTAAGTCTAATTCATGTTTTTTTTTCTACGTTTATACTATACTTGTTTGTTATATTGCATAAACTGCGATTGAGCCTTACAGTTTACACGTGCGTTTAAACAAATAAACAAAGACCATTTTTTTAAAATTTTAAATGGTTATAAAGCGATATTTTTATTGTTTTTATACTCCAATGTCTTCAATGTAATCATTAAAAAAATATGTGCACACTAGCGATTCGTTGAATAATATATTTGTTAAAAATATCTATTCGATTTACTATTGTATACATACTTTAGTCTAGACAAGACCATGTTTGATGGTAATACAAAAAATGACTAATATAAGTATATTTGTATATTAATAATCAATATGTGATAATGGAATAAATCAGAAAAATACAAGAAAAGATGTACAATGAATCATCAAGAATGAAAATTTCTATTAAATATTTTTATACTGTCATAATAAATATTTTTCATTATTTTATATATCTTATTCGATAACAAATTAATATCAGTTGTGACATTTTAAAAATAATGACTGAAAGGACTAACCTAACATTGTATGTAATACGTCTATACTACATTATTATCTATATTATATTATAACCTAATATTTATAGACTATAAGGAATGAGTAAGCAAAAATAAAAATGATGAAATTCGATAAAAAAAAATCTATTATGTAAAGCCGAGGACAACAAAAAATTATATATTTATGGAATAGATAATTTTCTTTTTTTATTACTTGTTTTGTATACAAATATTGATTAAAAAGCTGTTATGCATAAATAAATAATGTATGACGAATGATATATGTATATCATACATTTATTGAATGAAAATAATTATTGATATAAAGGTTAAAAGTTAAGTAGAAGACTAAGACAATTTTTTCTTCTGTATGTATGTTCTTTTTTTTTCATATTTTATGAAATGTAAATATAGCATTGCTATGGGCGAATAATTATTTAAAAACATCTCGCAGCTATAAATGGAATACATAGGTACTGCGTTATTTATGTATTAAAAAAAAATACTCTACATAGTTACATAAAAATAATTATTTGTTATATAATATTGAAAGGCGTACCTCCTATAAATATTGTACGGATAGCTAAAAATACATCGACGTGTACTCCACATTATTATAGTATACCTACAATAAATACTTTAATACTTTAATGTACTACATAAAACTACTTCTTATACTTTTCTTGGTCACATAAATTTTCGTGTACACAATTAACGCTGCAGTTATCCGAAGAATGGGACGCACCCTAGAGGCCTATAAAACTAATTGAGGATACGTTAAAGTTTCATAATGTGTCATTACTTTTAATCGAGATACAATCGTTCCATTTTATTGCAACGTATGCGGAAGACATTTTCTACTGTTTGAAACCGTTTTTAAACAAAATATCATTTACTGACTAGTTATTGTGTAAACATGATTATCATTTATATTTTTAATAAATCAAAATAGGTTCATAATTATATATATTGCATTCATTTAATGATATCGACATTATATGAAAATAAAGGTTTTGAGATCCTTGACTTCATGTACGTTTTATAATATTGTTATTACAATTTATATTATAAAAACGTAAATATCTTCCCCGAGTTTTTGCCCTACTCAATAGATAGTGAATAAATTAATTTTATATTAGAACTGTATGACCACTTAAAGTTTGACGCCATTTTTTAAGCATTAAGGAAACTTCACTTTAGGAGCGATCATGAAAATAAAATAAAAATTAGAACATAAGTAGTTTACAGTAAATATTTACTATTTAGTACTTATTTATAAATATTATTTATTATAAACGTTATTATTTGGTATACCTACGAGAATTATTGTTGCATTGCAATCGTCATCGCCGGAACACATTAATATACTAATCGGTTTTTAAGTTTACGATTTTTATATTGCGCTGTAGCCGCAATTAATTTCTAATGCGATTTTAAATAGTCGGATAATAGGTTACTCATAACTTATAATATTATTCACTTATACCAGTTATACCTATGTAACACCAATGTTTTTAATGTTTTTAATTGTAATGATAAAAATATTTTATTTTTAATTTGTACGTTTCGTACTTTGTTTAAAGCCGGGGGCCGGGTCTATACACAGCGTATTCCACCGAATTCAAAATGCATTATTTTGTATAGGAGAAACTATACACGACGGATATTGTCGTTGAAAAACGCCGTCGATCTTGTGTTTTAGGGGATGAACTCCGAAATAGTAAAAACGATAACTCCTAATTGTACATGGTTTTACAATTTACAATTTACTATTTGCTATGTCGGTGACGGAAAATGCCACGAAATATGTGGAATACGAAATGTGACGGAAAACGCTGTACATAACCCTGGCCTTATGGCTTATAGTTAAATTAAATTTATTTTTTCCACTCTTTGTTTCATTCTTCTCATTCTCGTAAAATGTAACATTTCATCTAATTTGGTTTAATTGGCTATTAATAGATAATTAATTTAATTGGCCCTATCAACATTCAACATGGAGTTGTAATTTTTTTTTCCTGTCACGATGAGAATATAAGTTACAGTTACAAAAAAATCAAATTATTGGATATTGATTATTCTTTCACGAAAACATTTCAAAATTGAGTGTTTCTATACTACATTAATTAAAAAAACCGTTATTTGTCGTTATTTGTTTATTAAATCATACAGAATAAATACCTCTATTGGCTCTATTATTAGTATTATTATACATTTCTTTAAAAATATATATATGTTTATATTTATAGTTTACTGAATTTTATTACTCCATTTACCTTATTTTATATTGCACAAGATAATACACGCAAACCTATAATTATCAAACGGACAAGTTTTTAGGATTTTAATTTATTGAAAACTCGTTTTGTATTGAACAATTGTTGCTAAGTATAATATTGTAAAATATATTTTCGAAAAATGGCAGGTACCTATTATTATTTTAATTTCAGCAATATCATGTTTTTTTAAATGTATTCAATCGTGTATATTATAATTTATAAATAATAATGATTAACGCTGAAAAAAAATCGTGTTTAATTGTATAATATTTTTTTAATTAAACACAGTTCTAAGATTGTAATGTACCTATATATATATATATAATGTTATTATGTATAAGACTATTATTTATTCGAACGCAGGAATATTAATTATTATATGTATTATAAGTTATAAATACAAGTATATTTCTTTTTAAAGGCTAAGATACTACCCTAGCATGCGATAAAACTGTTTTGTTAATTTGATACATTATAAAACGTATTTTTCATCACACATTTATCTTTGTATAAATTTGATTTTATACTGTATAAATTAGTTAAACAGATGTTATATTTAAATATAATTTCTATACAATACATATAGTTACAGTAGAAAAAAACGTTAATTATATGTATAAGTATATAACATATGTTTTTGGGTTTTATTGTTAGGATCTCAGGGTTATAAATCGTATTTTTGAGAAAACAAAAACACTATCCATCTAAACTATTGAGATAGTTCCCAATCCAGTACCGGCTGTACCTAAACAAGTAACATTCTCGTTAGACCTCCCTGTAGAAATGTGAGAATTATTGTTAAGGGTTAACGCTGTTCTCGTTGCTTGTTATTATTTATATACACAAATGATAATATAACATTTAATTGCTACTAAAAAATTAATAGATCTTTTTTTTTTAAATAAGCGATCACATAAGTTAAATATTATGGGTTTTTTTTAAATATTTTAGTTTGAACATTGTTTTATGTTATAATGATAAACTACTTTATAATTTCATGTTTAAGTTAAAGTTTTAACGAATTTATAAAATATAATACGTAGGTTCAAAATAATTAATAAACAATAAAATAAAAATAAACATTAGGTACTCAAAAGTATTTCTAAACATATATGTCAAAATCAAATGATAATTATTTATTATATATATATCTATTATATATTATAAGTAACAATTAGAAACTAAAAAGACGCATTTTCAATCCAATAAATTCTTTGTTTGTCTAGAAATCTGAAAAGATAATTTATAAATACCTATTAAGAGTATAAATCAATTCATTTATTTATAAATGATAATAATAATAATGAGTTCTCAGTTATAATTATAATTTTAGATTCTGATCGGAGCTATGAATGTATTGATTTTACAATAATATGTTTTTTTCTGTCTGTAAACATTTTCGGGGGCGTAAAAATACCTAGATTCTTATAAATGGAAGGTCGTTATTGGTAGAAAAATAGATCTAGTCTGGAGAGCAAATAAAACAATTTTTAAACATAAGTTATATAATCGGAGAAAATAAAAAAAATATATAAATAAGGAAAAAGGAAACTTTTACGCAAATCCAATTTTAACCATATAAATTTTGTTTATTGATGTAATTCAAAAAAAAGATAAGCGCAGGTACTTGAATTTTTCACCAAATGTTTAAATTATACATTTTTATTCGTGATATAACATTTTCAACATTTTTTACTTTTTTTGAGCTATTTATAGGCATGAAAATTTTTAATTTCTTTCTCTATGAATTTTGATAAATACTGTTCACAGGGCTAAGACTCTTAAAAATGTTAATACGAGATTCCTTATAAGTTATTTTTTTATGTATACATAAATATCTAAGAAAAATAAATATAATTTTTTTTTATTATATGCATATTAACTATGATTAATAAATTAATATTAATTAATTACATAAATTGTTAACTATTGTTAATATTGTATGGTTAGAGTTCATACAAACTTTACTTTTTATATTTAAGCTTTGAAACTTATATACAAGATCCCTAATAACTCATAAATAGTATATACTTAACCACAAAATCTAATAAAATATATATAAAGGCAATTACTTTTCATAGACATTTCAAGTTCAAATTTGGAGGAAATTATTTATTTAAAGATAAATAACGATGTTAATTATTTTGTTATAATTAAAACCATTATTTCTGGGAATTCAAAACTTCTACGTCTATTATACTATTTTTATTTTTCTATATGCAAAACATTTTTTAATTATATCTATTGTTATCCATTTAAACTATGAATCTATTTATAATATTTTACGGTATTTTCAGAAACATATTATAAAATGTTAATAAGATTTATAAGTTGATAAAATATGGTATAAATGTAATATTTTTGGAAAAATTGTATCAACTAACTGTAATACTAAAATGACTTTTATAGCTATGCGTATATTAAAATACATATCACGAAATATAATATACTTAGTGATAAAGGGTGGAAAATAAACAAGCTATTGTAAGACCAATCCATACTGAATCACAAATACATAATGTGTTATAATTTTTCATAACAACTTATAAGTTTATAAATATGAAATTATGAACTTTGAAAATACTCCTGGTGTATGATTTATAATAACTAATAAACATATGTCATTATTGCCATTTAAAATAAACATGTTCATCAAGTACATTAAACTATAATTATAAAAATAGTATACGCAATAGACAATGTTTTATGCAGGTTAAATTATAATAACTGCTTGAATTATAGAAATTACAAATGTATAAATAATATTATGATCTTTACAGCAATATATTATACGAGGTTTAAAATGATTATTATTTTTTTGTTTTAAACTTTTATATGGTGTATTTAATTTCAACATGTTCTAATGGTTTTAAAATTTACAAAAAAGAAACTTATTAATAAATTAAATATGAGAACAAAAATGAATCAACAGAGTATTAGGTATTAAAGGCATTCTTTCAAATCGTATAATACATTAATATTGAAATACTCTTACTAGACGTATTTTAATTGACGTTACTACGTTAGGTAAGTTTTGCTTTGTCCAACACTAACTGAAGCAACATTTTTGTGTAATGCCTTTTATTATTATAGATAGGCAATTTAACAACTTAACTGCTACATGTGTTTAAAAACTATGTTATAATATTATATTATATCAAAATGTTTGTTTTTAAAAAAGTTATTTACACTAGAGATGCTACCATGTAGATTGTAGACATTCTACTAAATCTACTATACGTTTCTAATAAATACTCTATTAGAGAGGTTTACTGTAAACTGTGGACAAGCAGTCAATATTCGTGTAATTATTAATATAGAATATTCAGTTATATAACAAATTAATAACAATATCAAACTATGTATATTAAGTGGTTTATTATTTCAAAATTTAAAATCATCAAATAATTAAATTTTAAATATGATTAAAATTTAAAATTGGTATGTGATAAAAATTGTATACTATGAATTTTTAATAAGAATTTATAAGTTTTAAGTTTTTATAGTTTAATTTCTAAGAAATTTTTAAATAATGTTATTTAGTTGTTACAGTTACAACAGAGCTATTAACAAATATTATAATACGTCTATATTAGATTTAAAGCGGAGCGTGAATTTACTGGTTTTTTGATAATGTATTTGATTTTTGTGAGTGTATACACCATAAGAATTTGGAAAAACGGTTCGATTACCAACTTTAGTGGTAGTTTTGAAAAAAAATTAGATCTAGTTTATATTTTTAAATGATCAAAATTAAAAATTTCCTGTATTTTTCAAAATAATTTAGAAAAACAAAACAAAAACGTTATAAAGAAAAACTGGTGTTTTTACGCAAAACTAATAATTAATAGTATATTATTTTAAATATTTTGACAATTTTTAAGCTATTTGAGATATTTAAAATTTGAAATTTTTTATATTAAATATTTTTCAAATATACTACCTTTTTTTAATTAATTTAAATTAAATTAGTATCGCACACATTGTATTAAAAATATTTTGATTTTACTTTTTTGTTTCTTTACAGTTAATTTGGGGTGAAATAAATAAAAAATCTAATTCATAGTGTGTATAAATAAATTTATATTATTAGGTGTAACAACAGATTATATTATATTACTTATACTTCGAATACTAAAAAGTAATAAGTATTAATCATAGTTACATATTTTAGTCTTAATACTTATTAATAAATTAAAAAAAAAATTTAAACATACTAAGTTTACATGGATATACTTATTTTATTAAAATTAAAAGTAATAGCATGAAGTATATAAGAAAAAATTGTCATAAATTCATACAATTACATAACAGGTAATAACATATTATAAACATAACTTAGAGAGTTTACACAAGCATTCGTGGTTATGGAATATTTATAATATTATGTAAAGGCAATAATAATAAAGGATACGAGCGTACAAGAATTTGTAAGCTTGTAAAATGTCTTATTAATGACATCCATTATATATATTATATTTGGGCGTAATGCATACTTAAATAATTTCGTTCAAATATATCTTAATTGCTATTTACAACAACTAGTTTATGCCATAAAACATACATTTTTATCAAACAGTTTACAAACACTGAACAATGAACATGCATAATTTACCGTTGGCGACATAACTACTCTTAAGCTTAACATAATATCACGACTTCGATTTCTATGTATATATATTTAATTATTACTATTGTATATAATAATATAGTATACATGGGATCGTAATGGGTATTGTAACGTTTTACGCTCCCGTTCAACGCGAACGACATCCTACTACGACTTCTCACAATTAATACCGTATTATTGTAATATCTGCGCTGTAATACGTTTTCCGGTGCGGACTAGGATAAAGAATATTACATATTATTGTATACTTATAAAAGGATTCGATCGGACGCGTCGAGTGTTTATAATATTATAGTCAACTCTTCGTTACAACGTGTTTGCCGATTCTCGCAACAACAAAATAACTGACTATGTACAGAGATCCCTTCTTCTATTTAATATTAAATTAATAATTATATATTATTATGATGTGCACCGCCGTCGCCGCCGTATACCGGAACCGTTCCGCGGGTCTTCGTCACGTTCCCGTTTGTAGGTCACGGTGCGTCGAGCGATACCATCCCCGGAGTCGGCACTAGACTTTGCAGCGACAAGTATCTGGACCGGTCGGATACCTCGACGTTGGTGATGTGCTCGAAACAGCACGGTTGCGATATGTGCGACTTGTCCGGCAGCCGGCGGACCGGGGCCGGCCTGTGTTTCTGTTTCCGCGCGCTCTTCGATCGGTTTCCGGGACCGGACAGCCGGATGTTCTCCGGATCGGAAGTGAGCCGGTCGATGTGCGACCACAGCTGCTGGGCGGCTTCCGAACAGTCGAAGCTCAATCCGATCAACTGGGTGTGATCGGTCGACAAGCACATGGTGTGGAATCCTTGGCTGGAGACCTTGTACGAAGTCAAGTTGTCGATAGTGTCCCGCCACAGGGCGAAACACGTGCCGCGTTCCACGAGAAGTATCTGGATGCGTGGCTTGTCTCTGGACCTGGTCTCTCCGCTGTCGTACAGCACGACCGGGATCCCGGTGAACTTCAAGTCCCAGCTGCCTTCCGGAGACGAGTTGTGCACGTACAAGTTGGCCATCGATCCGCACACGTACACCTGTAACAATTATCGACGACATTATGATGTGTATATACAATAATATGTATTTTACAATTTTGGCTAATGGAGTGGCGTTTGAAGGCGACGATGGGTGGTAATATATATTTTTACAGAACTTCGGTTGTTTGCATGATATCGGAAAAGGTTTGGAATTTGGGAGAATGTGTCAATAACAATATTGAATATATTATTATCGTGATCGACAATTGCCGTAGTGTAAATTGTGTTGCCTATGTGGACCGCCGCATTTCAAATATAATAATTTAATATTTTTCTCCAGCGCTATTGTTAATTATTCGACATCGATCATATCATGAATGTGTAATAAATATACATATTCATATAAACTGGCATGTTAATGTGGTCATAAATCACTGTTACGTATTTACATTTTTGGTAATTGAACACATCGTTATAATAGTGATTTAGTGTAACCACGCCATTACTGCATTCTTACGAGCACATCACGATTCCTCTCTCTTCTTATGCATATTACTTAATTCTGTACAAATTATGTTTATTTGGATTTAATTAATGGATTATTTATTTAGGTTAATGAAACTACAGTTTTGAAGTATTGCGTTCATTTTAGTTTGTTAGTTATTACTTATTAGTTATTAGTAATAACTTATTACCTACTCTTCAAAAATATTGCATTATTATAAAACATACTCTTATTGATAATCGTGTACAATGAAATTGGATAGCTGGAGTAGTTATTTATTTGAACTATTATACTTTATTATTTATCTTATATCTATAAATACTCAAAGAATATTGTAAGAAACTAATTATATAATTATACAAGTATTTATATAATTATATATATTCTGTACATTAACACAATCAAACCTTTATAATATAATATTAATAGATTATAACTATTCGCTAAAATAATAGCTTAGGAATAATTTACAATTTTTATTATAATAAGACATTTATCACTTAACGGTATTATAGTGTCATTAGTCTTTACTTTGTTAATTAATGGCTAAAATAAAATGTCAGGATTAACAATGCCTTTGTGTAGTTCATTTTAATTCGTATACGGCTGCTCATAATAATTAATCGATTATAGTTTATACTCTATACTTTATATTTTAATGACAACTTTGTCTCGGTATTTTGTAATTAATCACATAATAGACCACATAGACACTTAATTATTATGATAGTTGACAATACATATAATTTAATGAGCAAAAGATGGTTGTAAAAATAATTAAACATTAATTTTCTAAAATATCATGTGAAAAATAGCAGTGCAACTCTGTAACTTTTCGTATCTATAGTCTTCCTACGCGACCTTACCAGTTACCACATGCGTCGTGCAATATGCTATCTGTTGTAGGCTTGTAACCGTATACTATAATTGTACTCGTGTAATAATATCAATTTTAGCAGATAATACCTATTATTTTATATTTTTATGGTGTTATTACGGGAAATAGTTCGATTAAACATAGTACACTAAGAATAACGATATGCACTTGAGTCATTATCCTTCGAAATTAATTCTTTAAACATTTGACACGTATAATCCTGGCGTATCAAGTTTTTCATCGAATAGTTAATATCAAACCTACATTGAATAAATTGCATAAAAAACTCAACATAACTATTACACGCTGTATTATATCCGATTATAATACTCGTACAATCTTGTTTGTTTCGATTTAAATACATATTTCTTAATATATTCACATAGAATAGTTTGATAAGAAGTCCAGTTAGAGTGCATACTGTATACATGTTTTATGAATATAAATTATTATAAGTTGAACTACAAAATCTTGTTTAACAACTAACAAGTTCGCATCGATATTATTTTTAAATGATTATTATGTACTATATAGTAAGACATGGGTAGAACATAAGTCATTTGTTAACATAAATTTTAATATCGACTAAAGATATAAGTTACTTATAATATAGACTTTAGTTTTACGATAAGCGACGACTACCATTTAAAAAATGATTTTTTTAATGGATTTATGACCGTCATTGTGATATAGTTTAATCAAAAATGCGTATTTGATTACATTAAGATGAATATTTAAGTGTGCTGATGTTAGTATATCATACAGACATCTGCCGTATTAAAGTCATATGTGATGTGAACATTTTTTTTTAAATTTAATTACTACTATAAGTTTTTAAAGTTGTAATAAATTATTAATTATGTGCCTTCCTATTTTTTTTCGGAAAAGGAAATAATTCAATAGTAGTAACTAGTAAGTATTAAATTCTTTTTTAATTGAAATTGATTAATAAAAATCGTTTTATTATCTTTAATATCAATATAAAATCTTACATAAAAAATCCTTTAACCCAACTGAAACTATTTTTCACCTTAACAGAGTATTGTCATATAATGTGTATTATATTAGGCTAGTAGATACCTGTGTTTTTAAGCCTTTATAGCAGGATTGCACTTGAAGTTGATCTTTATCAGAAAGTTCAGCACTCTCTACACTGCTTGCACTGCTGCTGCTGCTGCTGCTACTGCTGCTACTGCTACTACTGCTGCTACTGATTCCCAAATGTGAATCCATATTTTCCGAAAAATTACCACGGAGAGTCTGTTGTTGATCTTGTCTGTCCACGTTGATCAATGAACAAGCAGCGTAGCCCGACGAAATCGAACTTGGGGACACTGCAACGCCAGGTGGCATGTTTAGATCCTAGAAAAATACAAAATATTAGAAATAAACATTAAACGTACATTTAACAGTGTAATAAGTATTATAACGCTGCAATGTAGTAAGCGATAAGACATTTTTATATTTTATCTTCTAAACAGACAATAATAATAGTAACTATTATATTTGTATACTAAAAAATTACGCTTAGTAAATAGATAGTTATTAAGTTTTAGTCAATGTATCGTGTTAGGATCGTTTTTGTAATTGTCACAAAATCACTTGGTATTCAATGTACCTATTACGTTTTTGTATCAACACCTTTTTTTTACACTTCTATATTGCGATAATGATATCGGTCAAGACATTTAGAGACTATACATTTCCAACGTGCTTATATGATAAGTATACAAAAAATGAATTTTCAATTAGCGAGAAATGCAGTGAGAATAAAATATAGATATATGGAACAAATAAAAAAAACAAGTTCAATTAAGGCGGCTTCTCCTCTATCTCGCTCAAGCAAACTGGTCACAAACTCAAAAGAATGCAGTCATTCGAGTAAATAAAATTATAAACATTACAGCCAACCAAATGCACAGCGTTCAAATAATAACGGTATGATGATGTATTATATATGTTGGAACGGAATTATTATGATGAGAATCTAATGGGCATTTCATACAACATAAGTAACGGTGGTGATGAGCACCGCGACGTTAGATATTGCAATGTCATAGGTCATAATAATATGTCAAATATATTATAAATATTTTGTAATATGTGTGCGCGATGTGTGAACAACAACGAACACAATACACAAATGACAACGGTGTATCATAAATATTATGCAATTTTGTATAGGCTCATGGAAAATTTATTTAAATCGGAAAAATGTTATAGCCTATATATTATTATTTATTATGCAATTTACGATATACATACTTATTTTTATCAAATCTCAACCCACGACTAGAAGTCAACTGGTTAGTGGTCGATGATTAATTTCTAACGCATAACGGTAAGAATGTTTATATATATTTTTTTGAAATATTATGAAAAACAGTAACGGAATCACTTGCATGAGTTTATAATAAACCTGGTAGAAATAGTTCGCGAAAATTGGTCAATATAAGTTTTTAGTTTTTTTTTTTATCTAGCCTAACGAGGTAGAACCACATTTAGCCAAAAAATGTACCTAAATTATAGACGTCTGTGTAAATAACTCGTAGTCTATAATTTTATCGGTGACGTCGAAGAACGACGGGCGGCCGGAGGAACATCGTTAATTTAATATTCAATTATAAATACTGCAGCTGCAATAGAACATACCATATAATATTATATAGCATAAGTATTAAGTAGCGTACTGAAATCTACAGATTAGATGAGTGTTGTTAGAACTGATTTGGCGTGAAATTCGACGTACGAGCGTTATTTTATTAGACGTTACTCAAAATGTAGAGCGTCTCGAAGTGGACGACAACGACGATTGTATACGTGCGCGGATCACAATAACAGGAAATTCGGTAGCCTCTGTCTACACGTAGAAAATTTAGTGTGATTGTGCGTCATGTGTTTTTTCTAGACGTACGTAATAAACTACTATACGTGTTCCCGCTCGCCAAATCTATCAATTGCGCAGCGTGTAATAGGAAATAATATCGTTTCTTCTAGTGCGATAAACTCGATTTCAATACGACTATACCTATAACGCAAACTGATATCACAATAACGGTGGTCCGACGCAGGAAGCATGTTCGATCGCAGTTAACAAAAATATATTATTATAATATACGAAGCGCGTGCGTTTTGATAACACTACACATACAAAATAAGCAAATTTACAATTTATTTCCCGGGACAGGGTCGTACCTACTGTAGCACCGGTACTGCGTGATTATAATAATAAAAATACACGAATACTTTATACCAGGAGTCGCTAAACTGTGACTCGTAGGAAATTCGCGTGTAGGAAATTCCTGATTTCCTACATGAGAGTATATAGTAGCAAATATAAAAATTACATACATACGTGATGTGTAAATTCTATACGGTAAAACAAATATAATAACTATATACTGTATACACCATAATAATAATATACCCATTATATAATACTCATATAAATAAATAAACTAAGTATTGCCAGTATTGTTTATTTTTTTTTTTATTATTTATTTTTTTTTTTGTTTCAACAAATGTTTTGTTTTTACAAGGTTTTTAACAAATAAAGTTAAAGTTTTGGTTATTTTTAAAAAATGACTAATCTTAGGCAAACACAAAATACTTTAAACATTAAGAATAACCATTTAGGAACAAATTTTTTTTAAAAAAATACTTTATTAGCATATTAGTTTATATTTAAATTTTTTCAAAGGAGAGATGGAATTTTATTTAACAGTTAAGATGATGAAAAATAGTATTTTATATCATAACTGTAAATAGCTATTAAAATATAAAAATATTTATAACAACTTGACTTAATCCGGTGGCCAATTCTTACTTATGCAGTTATACAGGTCTACTTTTCTAAACTATTGACACATACTTATTATGGATAAAAAAAAATGTATTATTTTCGATTGAGACTACCAGAGTTAAAAATATAATTTTTGTATAATGATCTACTAACGTGAAAGAGAATAAAAGAATATAATATTTGTGCTCGAAGTGGGCAGGTAACCTCGAGTGAAAAAATTATTGTTTATATTTTGCAGCGCCATTGGTGGTAAGAGAAATCATGGTAAATACATTTTTCTACTGTTTAAACGTCGCCATCATACAAGTTGAAATAGTTTTTCTCTAGTAGTTCGTCGCGTTGATGTACCGCCGGACTACAGTTACGGTTTTGATGCACAAGTCACTTTTAAACAACACATATTAGGCGTATATTACAGTGTATACCAACTACGTTAATTTTATATCATAATAATACATCACCAATGAAATGTCCAATTATTCACTACATAACAGGCGCTAATGCACCTACGGTATACCAATAATTGCATAAATCGGTTGAATATTTGAATTCGTTTCAACGATAAAATGGCTTGACAGACGGTCCATCAACATTTCGACCTTTACATTATAATAACATGTGAACCAATTTCTGTGGTGAAATATATACTACAATAATGGTTTAATATACGTAAAAGCAATTCACATTAGGAGCGTGTTAAATATTAAATATGCCACGAACCGATTTGAACATACCATTCCAACGAAAGAATAATGATCGAGATAACGGCTATTATATATTATCGAGATAATTTATATACTAGAACAACAGTGCAATAGTATATCGTGTCGATATTTTTATTGACGTATCGCGATTTATTGAAATTACGTAAGTGCCTATACGAGTCATCGACATTCACGCGAAAAGTTAATTCCGACCACAAATTCAATAATAGTGTTAGTGTAAAATATTAATTATTGGCACGTGTGAATTGGATTCGATTTCGATGCGTTTATTTACTGCAGGGCATCTCACCAGCGCGCCCAGGATGTGATGCTCGGGAGATGTAACCTCGAACGTCTAATTAAATTTGGTGATATTATTGTTAAAAACGAAAAAATAAAATAAATAAATAAAAACAACAAACGAGACGAGTACAATCATTACGAACTTGACCACCAATTAACGGGTTTTGCGTTTATTTACGAAGCGCTACGGTGCGTAGCAGTACGTTGTCACGTGCGGCCAACCAAAAACTAGGCCGATTCCTGCTAATTTTTATATCGTAGTTGTATAAATCATTTATGGCCGACGACTATGATAATTATTATCATTATGATATAATTTCGAAAACAGTCGGACAGGTTTCGGTTCGATAATTGTTACTCGTATTATATATGCGTTGCAACCACCGCAGGCGCGTTTACCGTTTTTATTATTATTATTATTATTCCCTCGACGTCCTAAAATAATAATAAAAATGTTCGTCGAATTTTCTTTTCCTGACGACGGACGGACGCGTTGAGACAATAAAACTGCAGCGTATAATAAATATTATCATGTTGTAAATAAAGCAAATAATAATAATAAAACGTTCACAGCGATAATATGTTCCGAGAATCTGTGACCGATATTATTTTACTATTATTTTATGATAGTCGAGTGCTCGTGTGTGTGTGTGTGTGTGTGTGTGAGAGAGAGAGAGTGTATAATATTATTAAATTGTACCCATACGTTGCAGTCGATCCCGTTTCGCGGAACGATCGATTTAGACAAGATGCATTTTCAATTCGGTACGCAAAAAACGTCGTCTCACGTGGACCGTATACCAACGCGCCTCCCAATAGATACATTGTACATTTATAATAACAATGCGCGGTGCTGTACCTATTTATAGGCACTATAATGCGATATTAACTACCTACATATATGTAATAATTGACCGTACGGCAAAAAAACTCGTCGAGCCGTGGAAAGTACGCGAAAAAAAAACCGTGTGTACGTGACCAATGGGAGACGACAATGTAATATTGTCGGTGCGTATATTACTTTATAGTGAGTACCTACGACACATCGTTCATTGGATAGTACCGACTCTACCTACATATGTCACATGTGTGTCACTCGGACAAGACGACGGCGCTGGAAATAAATAAAAGAAACGAAAGAAAAATCTCCCGTTGTCAGGTGCACCGGTCATAATATTAATAATAATATAATATATTTTATTGTACTGAAAATAGAGTAGAAGTATACCTGCACCGATCGTCTGTCCGTTGGCGTCGGTTTTTTTTTTTTATTACATTTCATTCGTTTCTTCGGTCTTTTATCGTACACGTCTAAACTGCAATTTATACAATATAATAGGCACTTATTGCCACTGCTGGTGAAGTAAGGTTTTTAACGATGTATTATTTGTCGCGTTCCCAGAGATATAAAACACGATAACGTGTACCAGAATATTAGGAACGCACAACTACAACTGATAATCCTTCAATAGTGGCGTCGGAAACATTATTAAACATAAGTGTAAAGCATTTCAAATTCTATGTTCGAAAAGCGTTGGTAAGAATTTTCGATTGAGCGCATAAAGGACAATAACGTGCGAGAGCCAGTGTATGGGACATAAGTATTTAAATAAAACTGTCGTATGACATATCACTATGCATTAATATGGATTAATGGCTAATGTGTATATGTGGGCGGTGTGTCGTGTGCAAAAACAACGTTAAAATATTTATTATATCAAGTATAAGACGTTCTTTCTATGCAAAAATGTAGTAAATAAAGTTTTTAATTTTATTTGAAATTCATTTACTTGTATTTGTAAAGCAATAAAGGCCCAATATTGATAAAAAGTATTAAATAGTTGTCTTCCACAGGGAAACTCTATACATTAATATTTTTAATGACGTTAGAAAGTTACGCATTAAACTACAAAAGTGAGATTATAAAATTAATCGTTTTCATTTTAATTTGATTAAAAGTCAATAAACTATAAATTATTATTCTTTTTATCATTTATAATGTATTCCAATTTCCAGAAAACTAAAATTAAATTGTTTCTTGGTAAATAGATTATTCTAATGGTTTTTGATAACAATACTTATATATTTTAAGTTGTGAATTAAAAATAACTATCAAAACAACTTTAAATAACTTTGTACTCAGTACTTGCCACTTGGTTTATTGTATTGCACTATTGCTATTTAAGTTATAAAGTTTCAAATTATATATAATTTAAATTACAACAAATTATTAAACTATTAATAATAGTTGCTCAATTTGACAATAGCAAAAATTTCATATAAACAAGTTCTAATTAATATTTTTTAATTCTTTTCTCCTGGTTTCTAAAAATGTATTACCATTTACCAGACTCCTAATTTATATATTCATAAGAATTTTCAAGTTATCAACAACTGGACATTTTTATTATTGGTCAAAAAACTAAATTTCTCTTGTCACATATTATATGCCAAATGGTGTCTTATTTCAATGAAAATATTGCATACTTACTTCTTGCCATCTCATATCTGTGTCTTATACTAAATGCACTTGAATTTTAATGTTCAACAAATAAATTGTATTGTACACAATATCATGCGTTATTGCATCGTTCACCGGACACAGGATTCCGAGATATGGTTGTACTTTCAGAAATTATTTTTAGTATCTTTTTGGAAAATGATTTCTAATTGACAAGATCAACACATCGATTCATGAATTACAAATTAGCCCTTAGGTAAGGTAATTCTCGGTGTGTAATATTTATTACTTATCAGAAACCTGGTATAGCAGAATAAATCAGAAAAAATAGAGAGCTATGAGGACGCGATCGTCGTCCACTGAACCCAAAGTTATTTTGTATTAGATATTTAGCTCTCAGCTAAAACATTCGTACAACACGCATGCCAACTAAGTATGGTTAGGTAGGTAGGTAGGTAGGTTGTAAGGCTTTAAAAATGTATCGGCTAACAACCGCCGGGCAGACGACTGGTTCGAAACGAAACGTATCCCACGTAATACGTTCGAAATAAAAAACAGTCGAAACAGGTTTTCGCGGAGTTCATGGACCAAGGCCGGGATGTGTTTTTTCTTTCAAAAACCGATTTTTGGCTCTTGTCGTGTCCACTGGATCACAGAGAACACGAAGTTTAAATCAATTGTAGCTAAAAGCCTAAAACCGGATGATGAACGTTATTATATTATTATTATGTATATAAACATATTGGAAAAGGCGTTTAAATAATATACAAGGTAAAAATCAATGGATTAAAAATAGGTGTGCAGAATTGATTTAGTTTTTTTTTTTTTTATTGTCTTATTGTACACATAGATATTTAGCATACACAAATAGAAGGGTTTTTTTCTCATACGCATCTATAACTACAGTAGTCAAATATAATGTTTTTCAAGGTAATATTCGAACCAAAACGATTCCTCCAGTACTTTATTATTGAGAAATATGTTCCACCGAATTTTGTTATTTGCATCATTAATAATAATGGTATTCAATTATTATTATGAATCCATAAGACATTAAACAGCCCAAGGGCAGAGGAAGACAGTCGCGATATTATATTGTTTCGCTACAGCGTATAAAAATATAAAATAGCTATAACGTCGTAAATGTTGCACCTAAAATTATAATCCGTGAGAAAACAATTGTTCTCTCTCAGATAATAATAGACATTTTGGTTTTGTGTGTACGAGTACAGACACATTTTTTTGTGACTAGAATCATTATTCGTAATTATTGTGGGTACGAGAAATCTTATTATACAGTATTAAGCGCTATAACTATTATACGCTAAGTATGGGCGCGTAATATATGATCAGACTTTTTTCGACACAAGTGTATATAACTATTTAAGTACTTACAATATTGTTGATATTAGTATTAAGTTAAGCTGGAGTTTATTCTGGTGTAAATAACAAAACCGCGTGTTTAATGTTTATTCCAAAATAAACTTCGTTTACTAGTCATTTGCAACTAAAGTGACTAGACGATTTCTTTGAGATTCGTTTTCTCTTTATTTATACCCGACATACAGACCACTGGGTTGTGAATAATTATAAATCGTCTACAATTATTGACTCGTAAATGATAAGAACGAAAACCAGGAGCGAGTGCGACCACACAAAAACCGACGGCGCATCGGTATGTGTAGAAGATTCGACGAAGATGACTTACGGGAAAAGGTGCGGTAGCCGTGAATTACAGTCGGTTCGATTACGCAATGACACCTATCTATATTATACTGCGTGTCTGCGTGGATCACGTCATTATTGCGTACTTTATAATAAAATAATTATATAGACGAACCAGTCAACGGAAACACGGTCGTTTGTCGGTGACTTACCACCCTGAATTGGCAGAGTTCAAAATCGCCTATTCGGTACAACTACATTAGAAAATGATTGGTTATTGTAAAGAAACAATATTTAACACCAAATTTAAGACTTGTGATTTTAGTCTTGTACAGCCCTTAAAATTTATTTATTTACGTCGTGCGGACTGCTCAAGTAGAGCTTAATTAATACGCGCTCAACGAGTCAGGTGTATAGGTATTGTATGTCGACCTACAAGTATCTAAATCAATATAGGGGGAGGGGGCTAACTAATTATATTACGAGTAATGATTTACTTATTTTACGATACGTGAGCGTGTACGGCGGAGGAGAGACAATACACCAGCCGCAACAAGTAGCAACACCACCGAATTTTGATACCGACATATATTATATTGTATACACATATACAATTATAGTCGAACAATAATAATATTGTTCGGTGGCGGCGGTAAGTAACTAAAAGTTAAGACACATAGTAATAATAATAATAAAGTGATAGAAAAAAAAGAAATTGATGAGTTCGGTGAACCCCGTCGTCTGATGGTTGTTTTAATCAAGAATGCGCCCCTCCAGGACACCCGGGTATCTACTTATGTATGTATAAATAGTTATGGATATCTATATGTCTACCAATATATATATATATATATATATAATAAGGTATGAGGTCATCACCTTTTCCATTATTATTATTTTTCTGGTTTATTTCTCGACGTGTGTACGTATATATTATATATTTAATACTATGAAGGTATTAATATAGGTACCCGACAAGTACGCATTGTCTCTTTTGCAGCCACCCGAAATGTTCAAACCGGTCGCAGGCGCGCGTGGTGTACATAATATATAATATTTATGAAAAGGGCAGGGCACCTCTAATTCTGTGGAATTTCGACACGGTTGCTGTGTACAGCGGAAACGCGTGTGTATAATAATATTGTGCGTCTATAAATGGGTAGCTTATAAGTTATAGTGATGGGCGATGGCACTGTGTATGACGTACTACTGCTGCGTAATATTTTATTATCATAATTTTTTTTTTTTTTTTTTTAATAATGACAAATCATTATTACTGTTTACTGCCCACCTGGGCTGACACTCATTCAATTATGCAAAATCCCCGCGGGACGTACGCTAAAGTCGAAAGATTTGTGCTTTCTGCGACAATAATAATAATATAGAGTTTGATGTACCAATATTTAAACTTTACACCGAAATTCTGAGTTTTTAGGTTAAAGTATATTATTTATTATTATTATTTTTTCTATCATATAAATTCAACGACTTGTCCATTCTTAATACAATAAGCCGAAAAGATTTATATTTTGATTTGACAGGCATGTGGACTTATGTGAAGATCATCTAAAGACGAAATTCGAATAGGCTCAAATCTACGTTTCGATTAACAATACAATATAACACGACAAATGATTATTATTTTATTTTTTTACAGATATCACACTATATGGGTACTGACGAGTAAAAATAGTTTTTATTTATAATGTACCTTATTTACAACAACCGTTTGCAAAGAAACTTGTTATCGTTACATGAACAATTAAATAGATCTAGTTCGTCTTCGTTATACTCAAATGGTCAAATATATTATTTTGAACTGTTGGTCGCTGTCGATTAGATAGATGATTCACACCCAAATTGCACAGCATAGATATTTATAACGATTCGCAACGCTCTTTATGATTATAAATATATATAGATATAGAGTAAAGACTCACTAAAACACAACGCGTCACGATGACACCATAATTATCCAATACGCAATAGTGTACATTAACGATATTTGTTTTATGAAAATCGATTTTTCATCAGGTACGCCCAATTATAGCCTAGGTATATATAATATTGAAATATATAAGAAACGTCTAAAATGTAATGGTTCATTATATTTGCTTATTGTTGTGCTTTGCCTTGAAAAATGCCGAAAGACGATTGAAACGTCTATCACATTGACAACCTTAACTAGATAATATTTATTATTTAATAAACGATCGAATAAATTTCCAGTAAAACAGAAACTAATTTTAGTTTTAATTGGTAAAGTATTACTCATTTCATACTGTTAAAAAGGTCACTTTATTTTCTAACTTTTTAATAGTTGAATATTTAATTTTTGATAGCATTAAACTGTAATTTACTTAGACCTTTGAATAACTTGTTTAAAACGAAATCGTTTTTCTACGTTCTAAACACATATTCTTAAGTATTAAAATGTGAATGTATGTATTAATGTATGAATATATGTATTTTTATACATATATGTTTTGTAAATATTAATTATTTAAATATCCAATACACTCATCTTGCTGTAAAATGATTAAATAAATAATAAGTACTTTATTTTTTTTTATTTAAAAATAATTTTTATGAGAAATAGTATAATTGTTATTTGTTAGTAGTTATAATAAAGTTAAGGATAATAATTTTTATAGTTATTGATAATCAATGTAATATTATATACGATTAATATTAATGTATAAAAACAGTACTTATAAACACTACTCATTTAATAATTTAACTCATAATCCTTTTATGGAATAGTATAATTAAACGAATGGGTTTTAAAAGCTGTTAGAAAGTAAAAGTAATATAAATTTCAATAATTATTATATCGAACAATTAAATTAATTTGTCAAAATAATATTAATTATTTTATTATTACATTTTGAGTTGGTAATAAAATGTATTACTTAACAATATTTTTAAAAGTATTAAAAATATTTATAACTTTTAATTTCTCAGATTATGTTGATAACTAATTGTTCATATTATACTCATACATCCAAACATTTAGTATTGTTGAAACTACTTAACAACAATTTTTATTAATTGGTGTAGTACATTTAATAGATATTAAAGTAATATCGTGTTAATTATCTGTGTATATTTACGAAAACAATAATTATAAATTTAATATATATAAAGTATTTTTAGCTTTATAATTAATCATTAGTCGATTGAATGTGATGATTCTTTTTAATGTAATGGTTATTATTAAGGTATTAATAATAATATAATTGATATTTAAGTTGATATTTTCAAACACTCAAGAGTCGTAAAATATTATTGATTCCAAAAATTGTTTTATTCATATTTTAAAAATATTATTTTCTCATACGAATAATATTATAATATGATTATAATAAATTTTGGAAATCCTTGAGTATATTTTGTCATCATTTTTCCCAAAAATATATAATATACTACAGTTACCACTGAATTACTGTAGTCTGCTGTCAACAATTGTCAAGCAAATCAGCAAACAGTGGTCTGAATTTTCTGCGTAGTAAATAGTAATACAAAATACAATACATTACATTATAATTACAAATTTTCGAAACGAGAATATGGGACGTGTTGGATAGACTATGTACGCGACAACAGATGTATTATAATAATATCATACTCATTACCTAGTGTGCAAAACGTATACGGTGAGAATAACCGTTGGAAAAACGTCTCTGCGACCCATTAGTCGTTACGAGTGCGCCCGTTCCGGAAAACGCAGACATGTTTTTCCTCTTCGATCATATCCAATATCGTATAACATTATTATACAACAATATTACGCACCGGTAAAACCATATCGGACGGAGACCGACTGTTTGACGATAACGGTCCGAACGCTTTTTATTGTATATTTTTTTATCATAAAAATGCACATATTATATACAATATCATCATGATGCCTACAACAGTTGAATATTATAATAATAAGGTATTTATTGGACGAGTGGACGCGAGCGTTTTATTGTTATTCTTTATTGTATTGCGTGTAGTATGCGGAGCAAGTATAAATTCCATAATATTATTGTTATTAGGTATTTTGCAATCGGACGAAACGTACATCACGGTTTTTTTTTATTATTATTCGCTGAGTAGCGAAATGTAGAGGATGTCTTTCCCGCGGTATGTCATTTGTGACATGCGACGACGTCCATCTCATCTGCGTATTAAAGACGTATTCTAATCGGACTTTGGAGGTCCAATTATTCATGATTATTGATGATGACGACGACGTACTGTATGTATATATATGTATACTACAATACACTGAACTTTCAACAGGTGAATACCAAACAAATTGGTACGGGTTGCTGCGCCCTCCCACACTCTGTCCGAATATGCTAGATCCGACAACTTGGCAAAAAAAGCTTGACAACAAAGCTTTTTATATTTGGCCTACTGAAAGACCCAAAAGTAAGACAATCCACATTATACGAATACTAAATACTAATCGACGTTCGTTTTGACTTACGTGCGACGAGTAGCAATAATCATAAGGTTAGTTATCTACCACCGGATTGGCGGGGTAGCCGAAGGTAGCGGTTACTTATCAGACGATATTTATTGCAAGTACCAAACAATTATTATTATTATAACGTCTCACAATGATATTATTATAGGTCATTTTCTCGACTTTCGCGTGACCGCAAAAAAAAAAAGAAACAGAAAACAAAAAAGTCTTTATAGACTTGACGACGAGCGCGCGGTGGTCAATGTAGTATAAGTGTATATAAAAATAATATTGCAGATGAGAAACCGGCACGTATTATATTTTCGCACGAATACGATTTCGATGAAACTGCAGTGATTCATCTCGTTGTATGAAACCGTGTATTAACAACAACTATATATTATTGTATCGACAAATATATTATATAAATAAGGATAACGCATGTGTTGATTTGTTTTCTATTTTACTATTTACCGATTTCCGGTAAACTTGCACATATTTAGCTGTCGACAAATTGTCAATTATTTGCTTTCCCCGTTCCCGTCGTACATTCACATCGTATTATCCACAACTAAATAATTGTGGGTTTTAAATGTAAACGAGTAAACGTCTTTTAAAAAAACTATATCTACTAATAACTTCGATAGATTTTAAAAATTGATTGATGACACACTATACAACTTTTAGCAATTTCTGATCATTTTAATAATTTATTTTTTATTTTGCACTTACAGACTATAAGAGTACATTAGTGTATTATTGATTAATGCTATGTATATGTATTTTGTATAGTAAACGGGCGGGAGTACAAAATAAAAAATTAATTATTAAAATTATCAGAGATTGCTATGATATAAATATTTTAGAGCATATAAAAGTGTCTTACGCGTGTTTTGTAGCTATGGTATTTTTTTTATTTAATGATGTTTTTTTATAATAAAAGGTTATAAAATGTATAATCTGTATATTATGTGGAATATAACAAGTAAAAGTTATGTTAAAGAGTACATTGTACATATCCATAGTTATGTTTGACGCTTGTGTGGAGTCCAGCAAACAATAATTTAAAATCAGGACTCATCATTCAGATATCATTTTATTATTATTATTATTTTTTTTTTTTAACTCCTATGTATAATATTATTATTTACTTATTATTTATTTGGTATTACTGTCAACAACTATAAATCCTTGACATGCATTTTATTTGAACAAGTTAGTCATGAGGTCGTCCTTAATTTCAATCGTTTATAAAGTTACGTAAAAAAATTATCGGAATGTCGAATATATCTATGAAATATTATTTGATTTTATTATTACATCCTAATTTAAGTGTATCTTTTTTTATTTCGAACCTCGAATTATAATTATAACCGTTCCCACGGCAGCTTATTTAAATATGTACGCCATTTATAATCGAGGATAGTAAGTTATTATGTTGCTGTTTTTGCTATAGATCATTCGTGATAATGCTAATTGCACTCTCTCAGTTTAAGAACGTCGAACATAAATCGTAAATATATTAATTATATATATTATACAATATTTATATATGTACCTATATATAAATATGTATATGGTATAATATTAAATATTTATAGTTATTATTTTTATTTGCATAATATAATCAAATTGTATAATATTTTAAATAACCATTAGTTTACAATTTTAATATTATAAATTATAATCATATATTTAAATTAAATTTTCAAACAAATTTTGATTTGACGGTGCAAAAATAAATATTTAAATTTATTGGTAATTTTTTATTTTAAAATATTACTACCTTTGTATGGTATTATGTCTGTACGCACGTATTGCATAAACTTCCTTTTTGTCAAATCATCTTCATCGCTTATCGTATATTTGCGCGTTACATGAACATACTTTTATTATTTACACACTATATATCACTATAATATTGCTATTAAAATTATGATGAGAAACATTGTGTTCAGAATTTTTTGTGTAAATGTGTAGTATGTACTTATGCACGTAAACTGTCGTTATTTAATCAGTCAAATTGCATAATAAAAAGGATCATTACAATTACTAACGAAAATTGTAACGATTATTTTTTTATCGTTTTTATTTAGTGTGTTAGAGATATAATATTATTATGTGCGTCCCTGCAGTAGTTGTAATATAAATAATAATATATATTATATAGGTATACTACAGTGTGTAATTCACAACGCTGTAGGGCAGTCGGTCCAAGATGGGACTGAGACATATTGTCTTGAATTTTAACACTAGTAACGGAAATTCGCGGTTCTCTTTTTCCAAAGAAAAATGTAGTGTATTTATTCTTGTAACATCACAAAAATATAATGGAAAAGCAGGCAAAGTGAAAACGTTGTTGAATATACCTAGTGCTTTAAATACGTTCTCTGTTTTTGAGTGCGTAAAAAACTATACTCGAAATATTCACACGAAAATATTATAATATATTATAACAATATGTTGTGTACCAGAAAAACACCATCGCAACAGGAAATCTCACGCGGTTTCCTGTAAAATTAATACGCGGAAATTACACATACACACGACAGGAAAAGTAACATGAAAATATTTTAATGCTCGTCCATTCTTGCACAACTCACGTCGTACATGGTACGGTACATACATTTCGTATACGATAAGTATGTGCTGTGCGCGCATTTTTTCGATTCTCTTTCGGTCGATCTTCCGCGTAGCCGCTGTAACCCACAGCTACATCTACAATGAGAATATATCTACGTATTTTATTATTTTATTATAAACTATAGTCATATTATATCAATTTTAACGATTCTTTTTACACGGCTTGCTAGTTTTACTCCTCGACACCGATATAGCTAGAGGAAAGACACTATTTTTCCGGAGCTGCGAGGCATCGTATTAATATTCGTTCGAACGTCATTTACTCTGCATAATAATAATAATAATAATAATAATAATAATAGGATAATACGAATAGGTGTACGGCGACGTCTTATACATACGCATATGCGTGTCTCGGCGGTGTGTGGGGGGGGGGTATAGAAAATTCGGGCGGGCGCCTACACACCCGGTTCAGATCTCCTCCATCCATTAAAATAATAATATACATCAATTACTAAACGTATATAATATTATACTATTATTATATTATACAGCAGCAGTAGCCCACACACAGGCGTCATGTGGGCCCTATAATAACCATATTATGAGCGCTAGATCTCTGGTTTCTTTTCAATAGACTGTTATCGTTTCAGTGCGTTGCTATATTGTCTGTATAGATTGCAGCAGTATTTATTATTTGTTGTTATTCGACAATAGTTCCATATAATATGTTATATTAGTACAGTGTACTCATGAATTTTGAACGGTTCAGTTAATCATTTTCGGAAGAAATAATATAATATGATGAACAGTAATATTATATAATATACCATATATAAACATAGTTAGAGTAATCAATATTAATTTATCAACATTTATAATTTGTAAAAAAATGATCCAAATACAATAAAATACTATATACTAGGTATTAGTGGTATATTACATCTATTTTATATTGCTGTAAAACCGTTTTTATAGACTATTATCCTTAATATAAACATTTTACTAACTGAGAAACTATACTACACTAAATTTTGAATTTTATGCTAATTATAATATTTAAAAAAAAATTATGTACTAAACAATTTACATTAAAAAAGGAAAGGTTCTAAAATCTCATTAATTTGAAAATATGGCCTTTTAAGTATGTTTAAAAATACATCAAATTGTATTTATTTATATATTATTAGTACCTACTTGAATAAAATAATTATTGATGGAAAAAATGGTGGGCAAGTTTACTCGTATATGCTTAGCAAATCATCTTGTATATACTAATGTCTAATATGTTGTATACTCGTAGATACAACCGAAAAAAACCTTTTAAAATATATTCCAGGATATTTATGTTTAACTTGTATTATATAATGTATTTTATTGTTTATACCATTATACCATAAATGATCGGTAACATTTAGTACACCATATAGCACGCTAACGCACCCCATTATTAGTCATAAACTCATAACTATATTATATAATATTCATTTAATGTTAGATAGGTACTTGTGTATTATACAATGTGCATGTCATAAATATAATGCGACTGTAGGTATATCGAGACTTCTTATAATACTTTTAAAAGACGTCGCAACGATGGACGATGGCTATATTATACGTATTAATGTATTATATATTATGCTATTTTTTTTATAACAATATAGTATAGTGTCTATATTGTCTATGTATAATACTAAATACACCGATGATGACCCAAAATCACTTTCTGATTTATAGCTATTCTACAGGATACTTGTGTATAGTTCGGCGGAAAATGTGGCTAATGTTATATTCCCTATAGGGTTTACCACTTGCAGTCGGCACCAACCATTCGAATCGGGAAATCGTTCTCACAACTGCGCATCACACGGAAACTTACAGTCTTTGCCGGTCGCATTTTGGACGGTGTGGGCGTAAATAAATGCGTACAAGTGTAATACATACGCAGGAAAAGGATAATATTAGTGTGTGTGTGCGCGCGCGTGTGAAACGGAATGCCGAAAAAAAAATCGTGCGACCAACAAAAGACGTTTGTCGTCGTGAGAGGTAGTGCGGTGAACATGTGTTATCTATGTGCGAGTATCTCTAGTACGACGCGCGTGTGAGTATAATAATATAAATATAAAACCAACGACGGGGACACGTAATCATTAGTAATAAATACCTCGTTTTTTGTGGAAATTTTTTTTTATACTTATCGTTTTCTATTGAAATTTGCGTGGAATTTACGATTGGCGGGTATAGCTTTCTATTACTATATTTACAAGGTATATTATTTATCATTATTTTACACGAGTAGGTATGTATAGATAATTTATAGCTGTGACTTAAGTCTTAGACTCTGCTTATAGTATCCCGAGCGTATACATATTATTATATTATGTTATCACACTGTTTGGCGTCAACGGTTGGTGTTATCGATAATTGGCTACGACGTGCGTCCTCTTCATCGCGATATTCCACGGCACTTTGAATTTTCCATCAGATAATATTATGACGTAGAACGAGTTACACGATTCCTGCTCTCGCCTTATCTATTGTTATGTGATTAAAAATTAAAACGGATCAAAATACGATATAATTTAAACGATAACGTAAAGTCGCCAATACATTAATAATAGAGCACGTACATAACATTATATTTTGAAGGATGATAATTTATTTCTAAAATCAGTAAAATATCTCAGCCACTGAGGTGAAATTGAAAAAAACGTTAAAATATGTTTAGCTAATGATAATATATATGGAAATTTTGCATGTATAGATAATAATAATTAAAAATTGCCGGAAAAAGTAAAGATTATTTTAATACAAACAATCATGATAAAGTCTCTATAGGTACTAAGGACTAATATAATAATACATATTATTATTTTATATTATGCATGATCGAATACGATGCGTAGAAGGTCGTCAATGCGAGCGGCGCTACAATTCCCGAAGTCATATCATATGAATACGAACGAAAAAACGGGGATACCTGAACGACTAATTTACATTTTTTATGATATTATGTGTTGTAAATAAAATTGAATGGCCGTCAAGAAAAATAAAAGGAAGACACAGCTATTGGAGTATACGATGAACGCGCATATATAGACTAATAGTATAACGTCGGGATTCTGTTTTCCTAGAAATTTACATCTGGTGATTTTTTTCTCTGTACAAAAGTATATTACTATATATGTCTGCAATCGTGCATGCGTGCGACTACGACTGCAAATTCGGAAATAATAATAGTATGTACGCCTTAGCCTATTAGCCCATTTTCACGGCGCCGCAATAAATAATTCGCAACTACTGTTGCGAAACTATACACTTCCTCGTTAGCCCGCCATACCATAAAGATATATTCGGCCGTATATAGTTAAATAAATCCGATCCGATCCACATAACACAATCAGCAATTATTATATTCGAGCGGAAGTCACACCACGCGAATTATATGGTATAAAAACTTTTAAACGCGCATATATTGCAGACGAATAATTAAATGAATATATTATACACATTCTGAAATCTGACCGACATGATATACATTCGTGCGGTCTAGTTTATTGTTGCTCTCTCGTCAAATATGATTGCTGATAATTAAATTTTCATATTTTCATATTTAATCTATATAGTACATATCATAGTACAATGATACATACATGAACGATTCAGTTTAGCTGATTCGCAATTCACAATCAATAGGTATATCATTAGGAATAAGATTTTTTTAATTTTTTAATTTAAATGTTGACGATTTAGTTGATCTCAGTATCGTACCCGTTGACAACTACGGTATACGTATAAAGATATTGCAATATGATAATACGTTATGATAAACGATTATACGCACATAATATTATAATCATATCACAGATTTCTATACAATAGAATATAGAAGTTTGTGGTTATTATGTATGTATATAGTGTATATATATATTATATATACTTAGTAGTTGGTATAAAGGAAATCGAGCTAAACCGCGTCTTCTATAGTTATGAAGCAGATGATGATGATGGATACTTTTTGCTTGAGGTCTTCGTGTCTTCGCGATTATCGGTATTGTGTAGCGCATTATGTTTTATTGAAGTCTAGCGGTTCGATTTTTATCAACAGTCGCGTCCAATTTTGTTTAACGAATACATGCATGCGTATATTTGATATAACACACCCAATACCCATGTCCCGTAGTGTATGTACAGGCGAGAATAGGCATTAGTGCATTATTTTTTCCCGGGGCACTATGCTCACTCGACCAACGAGAAACGATCGGTCCTTCTCTGATGTGCACACAATATTATAATAGTATAAGTTCGAATTAAGGCTTGTCACATACTTCAACATATTATGTACGTCGGCGACCGAGCAGTTTGACCCCAGACTTCAGAGCTCTCACTTTTCGACGACGTCGTCGGCGGTGCAGCACGGCTTCCAATAAGAAAAGTCGTTTCGCTCAGTATAAATAATTTTAATAGTAATAACACGCATATTATACTGTACCGTTTCGTATACACTCTTGAACGGACCTAGTCGTAAAATCTTCAAACGACCGAGTACAGCACAGTTATATCGTTGAGGATAGTTAATATTTTAAGCGCACGTTTCGTGATGACGTTTAAACACAACGACTGCTGAACGGCCACTATTATAATATTATGTTATTATGTGCAGACACGACCGCAATAATTATTAAATCGACTCAGCTCTACACTATATAACGTGTATGCATTTATCACACTGGATATACCATAATGAGCATAAATTAAATTGTCATTATTTTTATATAGAGTGTTTAGTGTGTGTATTTTTTTTCAAAATGACTATCGAATCAATAACGTATTGTCAATTATCACATTATAGTAATATAAATAAATATACACGGATAATTCACGATAAATGACAATTTAAACTGTTGTACCTATACCTAATAATATAAATCAAAATATAATATACGGTAACAACGAATTTAGTTGAAAATTTTATGATTTTTATTATGTACTTATTGTCAATTTAACAAAACGTTTTGAAATTAATTTTCCTAATGGTAATTTTTGATTTTTTCATTACGATCGTCTCCGAGGTTCATTTGGTTTCATTTGTACAAAACCGTTCCACAATATTGAATCCACCACGTGTAACGGCCAAAACAAATAACTGACAATTGAAACTAAAATATGTACGTATTCACTATTCAAACAGAGAGTATACTATAAAATACAAATCTCGTTTAATATACAAATGTACATATGTATAATCGTAGTGTTTATGCACCAATAAGCCTACAAACACATACTTAAAAACTAAAATATTCCACATTCAGATTTCAGATTTTTAAGTTTTTATGATAAAGAATCTCGTGATTTTGGAGACAATATATTTATTAATATAAAAAACATACTTGCATTATTCTTTTACGTATCATTCGATTTGATCTCAACTTTATTTTTAAACGAATATAATATTCATAAAATATTCAATAAATTTTTTATTTATTAACTATAAGCAAATAGTAATAAGAACCGTTAAATTCTGTTGTAAAATTAATGTAATCATGTGTGTAGTGTATGCGCTTACATATTCCACTTATGAGAAACATTAATATACACGCGAGAATTTTTCATTTTTTTAATATAAAGAACACGAACATTGTGATTTATTAAACATATTCTGATATATTATAACGCTTTGTTGTGTAATAATATTTTATTTTAAATGTTACGTTATTGTAGATGATTTGTACTTTTATCAGCGTCCGATATGATTTATAATTAACATAGATGATAAATGTAAATCATAATATCATAAGTGTATGTTGGCAATAATTATATATTGTAATAATTAAGTATTTGTTAACGCAATTATTGAACACAACAATGTTTTTGTCATATCTCTTTTTCATCGATACTTACAAAAAATATAACCATATAACCACCACTATTGTATAACATATATATATATATAAACAACATGATACATGTTACATAAATAAATATTATTTTCAATGAGTATTTTTAGTAGTTCTTTCAAATATTTAAGTATAAACTATAAACACAACAATTTCAATAGTTGTCAGTTTTACATTTATATTAGTAGTTTAAGTGGATGTTTGCGACATATTCATTTTTCAATTTTCAGTCTACATTATATTATATCTACTTCATTGAACAGGTAACTATTAAATATCTAAAGCATGTCAAACACCAACGTCGTTGTAACAAACGTTTATAATATAGATAACCGAAAATTTGATTTCATTACACAAGCATTAAACACAATGACACAAACATTGCACACTTGAAAGTTCAAAAAATTAATTAATATGATAGCATAAAAGAGAGATCAACATTTAAAATTAATGCAGGTCTAGGTCGTTTATAATCTCGTACCAAAGCTGAAAGTTATCGAAACTCTCGGATTAACAAGGGCGTGAACAACAAAATTGTCTAAGATTGCAAAGTCACACACCCCTACTCCCTTCAAATGTTACTACTTAGATGGACTGTACCAATCATAAATATACAGATACATACATACATATATATATATATATATATATAACATGATGGTGATAAATGGCAATAATATTGCGATTCCTGTTATAGGGCGTGCCAGCGAGTGATATAATATTATAACATATTTCGTAGCATGTGAACTATATAATATAGTGATCACTACGCAGACGATAATATACGTAGATTTACATTTTTTATCAACAATTTCAATAATAACGAAAACGATTTTGACAAATTCACTAACCGGTTTGTTGAGTTTAACGATTTTTGCACTTGTTCATTTTTGAACTACGAATATATTTAAATACTTAAAACAGTTAAAACCGTCAGACGCATTGTATGTCACCGTCGCATACACACGCAGAATAATTTGCGTGGTAACATCTTAATGTATTATTTTAGTTTCCTTTAGACTTAAATCGAGAAAACATGGTTAAGATCGTGCCAGGGGGGCTTGAAATCATTACGGAACGTAACTGCGCAGTACATAATACACGTGTATAAACCGAAATAATTAACAAAACTAGAAACCATTTAAAACCATTTAAAACCAAAATACCGTTGATAATAAAAAGCGTCAAAATCATAATCACGATCGTTTTTTTTATCATATTATATTTATGATAAAACATCGTTTTTGAATAAAAATAAAAATGAACAATGATTAAAAATAGGTAAATCCACTTTAATATTACGTGGACATACGACCGTACGAAATCGAAATACTTTTCGATACTGGTAAGCTGATGCAGCAGTGCGTCTAACAACATTATGCAGAATAGATCGGGCACGATGTATAATAATATATTGTTGTATATATTGTTGTTATCCGAACGAAAAGATTTGAACGATCAGTCATATCGCGTTATTTCGTGCGTTCTTCTGGGAAATAGGTTCCGACGTCTACCACTTGGCGCTACCCGATAATGGTCACTCGGACGGACGACGGTTTCCACTGTTTCCAGTCAGGACTGGTCGACATGTGACAACGATAATATTATAATATATCATATATAATACCAAATAATACCTATACAATACAATACAATATTATTTTTGTCGTATTCTAATTCGATAACAGTTGGAACGAGCTGGTCGGTTTACAGCGGCCTAATAATATACCATTTACACCATGTCGATGTTTTGTTAAACGATATTTTTTCACGAAATATTTGTTTATCTCCATTGTCCGATGTACAAATAACACCTTTACGATAATTTGAGACCTTTTCGATTCAACGCAATGTTTGTATGACGTTTAGCTCGGTGGTATAGGTTCTTTATAAACGTATTTCCGTGTCGTTTATTATTATATAGCTCTTGTGATGGTTATATCATTTCGTCATTTCACTCTTTATCATCCGTGTTTCTTTTGACAAAATATTATTTTGGAAGAGTAAATGTTCCGCGTACAGACGATTACGTTATAAAGAAAGATACAAAATATGCGTGCTTATAGCCCTGCTACTATCGTTTTCGTGTTTGAATCATGTAACGTTTCCTAGTTCCTAATTTTATGGGTGGCTCGGCGTTTTATTTCTCATCGTTAAACATATTTATAACTCTATACCATGTCATTAAAAAAAACTTTAATTTTCAATCAATTTGGTCATCAAAAAAAAAGTAGTCAACTGCTGTAATTGGATTATTGCAATTTATTTGCAGATTTTAATAACACTCATAAATAATTATATTAAATCGTGGACTGCAGCGAATATAAACTTATGAAATTACGTAATTATTATTACTGACTAATAATAATTTGTCATTAAATATTTATTTTGATAAGTAAATGTAACAATGCATGTATCCTAATAATAATATCATACCAAGAAATACAATTTCTGTGAAATGCGTGTGTTTCTGATAATATTTTACTATCTCAATAAAAACTATTCCATCGTGCATAATATTGCAGCAGCGTGATGTGGATTGTGGAGACAAAGAATTGAAGATTACAACTTATGAGTAAAACGATTGACATGACAATGATAAATAACTAGAATAACACTAATAATATTAAGTATACCATCCATTTGAGATTACAATAAATATTATATTGTTATGTAAATCGCATTATTAACTAATAATTATTTTGGAAATTTGGATTGTTTGATGATGTACTGGAAAACAGTAATTCAATTAATTATATTTATAAAGATTATTATATACAATATATACGTTGTCCTTTTTATTTTGTATATTTCGTACAGTTTCCTGAAATATGTAAATACAAATATACATTATAAGTTATTTCGCTTGGAAAACAGTACAACAATAATATTATTTTTACAATATAAAGAACCATTAAGTCATAATACTCATAACTTATAAGTCACAAGTCATATTTTGTGTGACAACAATTCGTCTTATTGTAGTTTTAACGTTATACTATCAGATACTATCCATGTATCAAAATATAATCAAAAAATGTATTATTCTTATAAAAATATACTTGATTATGATTTTAAATGTCTTTCTAAATTATATTTTCAAGAGGGCAAGAGCCTTGATTAATAATAAATTATAATAATGCAACAGATAGAGATAAAATCTCACTAAAAACTAATACTAAATATTTTTCATATTAAATGTGAAAAAATCAACATAATTTGTGCATAGTATGTCGTTATTAATTTGGAAGTGCACTTTATTGCAATGACAATTAATGAATTCATATTTAATGAAGTTTTATTATAGTTATGACGGCTTGATTCGTTTATATTCCATTTCAATTTTAAACTATTGTACACAGTACAATAAAAGATTAATTGCGAAAATACTTTAAGCCAATAAAATTGTCATTTATAAAAACTATATCAATTACAAGTATCTATTAAAATCAAAAAGCGCGTATTGTATGTATATTGCAAAATAAAGCAATTATTAATTACAATCACATCACTGTCGTATTTATTCATATTTCTATCATGTCATCGCAACGGTCGGGGTGTCATTTTAAAACTAGTTTATTAAAAACTGTTTTGGTGAAAAAAAAAACCTGATTAAATTAAATTTAAAATGGAATATCATTCTAAAATCTAAACGCAGTTACACAGGACCTTTCACACATAAAAAGCAATCAAACAGTAATAATTAAATAATACGCATCAAAATAATTTTACTAGCCTCCGTCTCCCATGCAATAAGTACGTGTACGTGATATTCTTATATTTCTATACAGGGATAGAACAAAATAATTCAATAGTGTTTACCAATGTTAGAATTTATCATTTTTTTTTTTTATAATAAAAACATTTTATCGGTTTATATAACGCTGTACGATACCGCGATGTAACATATAGTATAAGTTGCCGTTGTCGGGGCAACGAGATTTAAATCGTCATTGCCAGTGTGTTCTGTGATACATCGGTATAAATATATACAGGTACTAGTATAGTAGTATAACAATAATAGGTTTGTATTATTATTATGTATTAGTATACCGGTTCATCGGGGTGTTGAGACGGTGGCGAGGAATGCAACGAGGACAGGTTCTCCGCGTGGTCGACTCGAGTACAGGACGATTCTCTTATCGTGAACCCGCAAATAATATCTCAAGGAATATATAAAAGAAATTGTTCAAAAAAATGTCATACGGTTTTCAAAACATACTATTTAAAATTTTCCTATGATTAACTGTGTTCTTCAAATTTAAAAATGACATTTCTTGAGATATTATTTGGTTTACGATAATAGAATCCCTCTGTATATCGTGTAAATATATTATTATTATGAGCAGGGATCTTGGTGGTATGTCAGGTTATATATTTTTGTTATTAAAAATCAGAATACAGACAATAAAGGGTAATATGTGATTGTGGAATATATCAAGGGATAGCTTATCGAGATTAAAACTGAGGCAAAAAAGCTCAAAAATTGATTTCTTGCGGTATACATCAACAAATCAAACATGAATAATTAGTTAGCTATTCTGAAAGCTTATAATACAATATGCATAATGTATTACTCATGTTATTATATTTATAAAACATTTATTTTCAAAATTTAATGATTGCATTATTACACTTATAATTTAAAACTAATAAAAATGTCCTGAATTTTAAAATATACTTAAATCTCTAATTCAATAGCAGACACGTACTAAACGTGTGGTATAATAAAAGGTACTATATATTATTATACCTAGTAAAATATATAATCATTAATTTGAATATTTTAGAAATTTTTATATTTTATTAATCTGCGCCCATCTGGCATCTACGTATAATTATTAATAATCAATGGTATGATGCACGCGTTTATTAATTTACTCATAGTTCATAGGCATATAGGAGCAAGTGCGATGGGAACCGGAAAGTGTTTAATCAGGTAGTAATAGTGTAAATACTATAAAAATATGAATCATTACAGAAGTAAATTAGTACACATCTCATAGGACGTATTTCCGATAAAACGCATATAATATTATACATTCTTTATTGTCTATAGACGGCACGAAGGTTACAGCGCATTTGTTGTTTCGTTTGCGCGTAGCCCCATGGCGACTATATCACGGCAGTTAGTGAGTCACGCCGTGACTCTGGTGATGGAACCCGCCTGTGTCCATTCATATAATATTATTTTTATTATTTTTTATGACATAGAATTATCATAATATAGATAAATATGAAGACGAAAACTGCAATATCAACAAACAATAATAATATTATAATAAATCATAGTCTTCCTTAAACTTGCGAAAGTCTCATCCTTGAATCTTTCGTTGAGTATAATATGTATATATTATATTATAAGTGTGTAAACTATGTAATAATGCCTATTTTGTATTCAATAACATTCTTTTAATAATGTAATGTGGAGTTTACGCTGAACTATTGTGAGGAGACTTCTAAAACATTGATTATAGTCAAGACTTGACTGTTGTATATAGATTAAGAATTGGAACATAAATGAATAAAATGTATACCTATACAGGTATATTTATTACAACCTAACGATGATTTTTAATACGGATAATATATTATTATATAATAGTTTATTCTAAAACCAAGTGCTAAATAAGCTACATAAGTCTTATTAAGACTGTCTTAAAATGATAAATAATAATAATCTAGTACATAATATAATAATAAAATTTTTGATGTTTTAGCTTGTTCAATACTTTTTAAATCGCCATGAATGAAATTTTTACTCATAATGAATTGATGTATGTGTAGGTCAATATTTAGTCAATTAATACACCTATACTTATATATTTAATATTATACATATATTTGACAATATATATAATATAATCGAGTATATAATGAATTATTATTTTGTTAAGTCTAGAAATAGTAATAAGTATTATTAGTACAGACCATTGAAATGATTTACTGTCATTATTTTTTTCCTTTTTAGTTATTATTCTATAGACGGAAGTATTGCCGTAAAAAACAACTGTGGGTTTTTATGATACTAATTTCTCTATATACTTCAGTAATTTTTAATTGTCTGGCACCAGTTTGTTATAAACTTAATAGATAGGCAATTGTAAGAAAAAAAAAACAATTTTAATTAAAAAATTTAGAAAAATTGAAGTCGTGTCATAAAAATATATTAAAAAAGGGTTTTATACAGTGAGTTTAAAAAATCACATAATATTTACGCGCATAAATATAATTCGTATATTGTATTATATATTTATTGTATACTAATTAATAATTATTAACCATAAATAAGCCCACAAAAACTAATAATTTTAATAATATTAATTCGGTGACTGGATCTCGTATAGAGAGAAATTGTTTCTTTTAAATCAAGGTGGATATATATATATATATATAATATATAATATATATCCACCTTATTTTAAATATTATGTTATCAATTTAACATAGAATACATGATAAAAAATAAAAAGAGCTACTCTGCATATTTCCCAATAATGAATGGGCAATCTAATTCTATGAAGAAACCGGTTTTTAATCATTACAATGTATTACCATGTAGTTAAGTTTACAGACGATGAATCTATAAAATATTTTAAAGAAAAAGAAAAAGTTAAAACTGTATTTATTTATTTTATTTTAAATTAATGTACGTTGTACGAGTACCTAAATTAATGTATTAGGTATACTGATACAATTGTATAAGTTCATGCATGCCCATTCATATTTTGTGTCTACTTTATTAAGCAGAACTATATTTCAACGCAACTATTATTCGAAATTTTTTATTAAACTTATTTTCGTTATTTATAGTAAAGCAAAATATTTTAATATCATAAAATAAGATAAAATAATAAAATATTTTATATGTCAAATATTTGTACGTAGATAATTAAATTATTATTATTATGATGTTTAAAGAATCATATTGGCAGGACATTATTCTACAATTTAAAAACATTGTAACTACCTATATATTGACTTTATGTAGGATAAAATATAAATTATAATTCTGATTAAATAGGTAAATATTTTTGAGTATAGTTAATTTTTAAAACATGATTTTAAATTTAAAGCAGCCAACGAAATGAAATAAAATTATGTTATAACATAAAATAATAAAAGTACTAATATATTATCTGTAAATCGTAAGATACTTAAGGATCTTCTTTAAAACCTAATTTCATTAGTGTCAGCATTCACTTCATTGTAAAAAAAAAAAATTAACCCAACCAATAGACAAAACAATCTTTTTTAAATTATGAAATTTATTCTAATTAATTAAAAATAACATACATCTATTATTAATATATCATTAACTTTAAATTACTAGAGGGACTAAATTATTAACAAGGGCTCTCTCACAGCTAATCCGATCTAATTTATACTAACTTATTATTAGTGGGTATTGAATATGTTTAATATTTATTTAATGCAGAACCATTAGTGATCAGGGTTATAAATTGTCATCATTAATTAATAGGTACCTATTTAAAATAACTTATTATACACCGAAATGAAGAAAATGTTATTATTGAGTAGGTATTGTAAAAAATAAAAGCGCTCATGAATTACTCATAGTATAATCCAAATTATATATCCTAGTTATATTATATTGTGATTAAGATTACATTTTTAAATAATCCGATATTGTTTAAAATGGATAATTTTCACTAATCGATATCTAAATGAATTAGTTAAAAATTGTGTAATATTTATTTTGTAATAAGTGAACGATTAATGGAGAAATATTAAAACTGAGTAAACAATAAATATCAGTAGGCAAGTGGTAAGTACAGAAGATTATTTACAAATAGAATTACTTTTATTTATAAACTATATATTATGATTTGATAAATACATCGGTGTTAATTAATTATTATTTATTACTATTAATATACAAGTTATTAACCTATTTTTATAAAAATATTGTTGTAATGATAAAATAATATTATAGTGATTATAGGTCATGATTTATTAAGTTTTTTCTACTAAAAAGCTTGAGTGCGTATTTGTTTCTGCTGTTATTTTAATGATAACTTTAATTTTAATGACTGTGTTTTGTAGATTTATTTAATTGTTTCCTTGACAAAAATAACTAAACAGTATTTGTTTAAATAATAAGTGTTTATAAAATTAAACGTTTACTTAATACGTAGTCCACGCAATAAAAAGCCAGAGAAATTAATAATAAATAACAATGTACCAGTGTGTTTCTGAATTTCTTCGGAAGAAAAAAATCATAAACTTTAAATTTTTTCTTAATATAAAATAATACTTATTTATTGACTGTATTTTTTTTTTTTTTTGAAAAATTTAAAAATTAAAATTTAGTGTATTGAATACTTTTATGTATTTTTATGTTTACGTTTACCAACCTAAAATAATTATTATTTAAAAAGAACGCGATTTGCTGATTTTACACGGGATTGGATAATTTGTCTTATGAGCACTTGAATTATGATTTATATATGAATATGTTATTAATAAATTTGAAATCTCACCTGATAGCGAACCAAACGCGTGCGAAGCAGACTCGTCGAGTAGTTTCAGCAGCTTTAAATAAAGAATTGGAAAAAAATACGCACAATCGCACCAAATCTGACAGTGAAACTGAACTTATTAGTCGGGTTATATCGTACAAGGATCGAGAATACAAACCCAAGTTCATGAATCGTTGTACACGAACATCACATGTATATAATGAAGTAACGGCGTGAGAGATATCCAACGAGCGCGTGCCGGTTACAAATTCAAACTGCCCGCCGAGTACAGCGAGCGGCGATGGGACGTCGGTGCGTCAGGCACGCGTTCACCACCTCGGATGAGTTCCGCTACCGCGGACGACAGCGCCATCTGCAGGTCAAATGCTTCTTTCGCCGGATGACGAACAACAACAACAACGACGACGTCGTGTGTAGCCGTGCAAGTTGTAGCATCAAGAACAACGTGTTATTAAATCGTCCGTTGGTGCATTCGGTGAAAGTCAATTAAACGTTTGAGTAAAAACAACAACAACAATAATAATAAAAGATTCCTATATAATATCATAGGTAGGTATTATGATCTGAACCGCTCGTAACCCGGTTATTACCGGTAGCCGTTGACATTTTCCATTCGAACGCGGTGGCGGGCTGTTGTCGTTTCCGGCGGTCGTTTTAATAATCGCACGTTCGCACACACATATAATAATAATATAATTTAGGTATAGGTACCGACGTAGATTGGTCTTTATGAACGATGACGACGACGATGTATATTATTAATAAAATATTATACATCACGCTCGGTCAGGTGCAGGCGCGGGCACTGCATTGTGCCGCGAAAAACGTCTATGTCGGAGCGAAAAACGGTGCCGTCTCGAATATTCACTTCCTCGATTTCACGAGGTCGGCCGTGTGCGCTGCGCGCGTATTTAAGTACCTATATGGTATCTGCCTGCCTACAACACATTAATACCTATATAGGGCTTACGGACAAAATCTTAAAGGTTACGGGTACACACTCGTATTCTCGTCGACGTTAAAAAATAAATGTATAATACACACACACACACACACACACACACACACACACACACACACACACACACATAATATGAATAAACAAAACGACGATTATTATCTCTTCGTCGTGAAAGTCATGTCGAGCGTGTGTGTGTGTTTTATCGTTGTTATATTATTCTGCACAAAAATAAATGCGTGCGAAAAAATCACATTAGCCGTCGTCTGGCTGATATAATATCTTCACCTGTAGTGCGCTTGAGATTTCAACCATTCCAAACCACAACGTAATAATGTAATTATAACGACGACACGAGCTATAATGAAGTCGTGTTTGAACGTTTTTAATATGTGGCCATGTGGGACAACGTCTACGATATTTATGCATAAAATATGCGGATAAATAATATCCGTAATAACGCTATACCAGATATGGTGTTATTGTATTTGTTAAGAGGACATCGTACTTGCACGTGTTATCTCCGTCTTACTAACGCAACTAAAGGTAAGAAAATTAATTGTGTTTTCTCTTCAGTTTTTTACGACATTTTAATATTTAAGTGAATTATTGGCATTTTTAAATATTTTCCATATTTTACTCATAACCCACTTAAAAAATAAAATATATTTAGAACCGACGAGAGAACATAGATAATGTTCATATCTTGAAGTTTGATGATAGATAATTTCACTTTAACATTTAAGCAAAACAGTGAACATATAGAATTTGAATTTCTGAACGTATATTTTAGTATGGCATGCGTTAATAAGACGAAGACAACTGCACATGTAGGTTTGACGTCTTAAATTTTTAATACTATGCTGATTTTTTTTTATTTATTTAGATTTTTGTTTTTTTAATGATTTAATTCGTCTATGTAGATGAGTAGAAAGTTGAAAATGAAACCACATGACAATCAACTCTTTGTGTATATTATTAAATAATATTAGTTTTATTGTTTATAATAATAGTAAATAATAAATTATTTCAAAAATTTCAATTGTTTATTATTTGGAAAACTTATATGGTACTATACCTATTTGCAAATATATCGATATTTTTTCCAAAATGTGAACAAAAATATCATGATAATATAATATACAAAAAGTCTTTTTACCTAGTACCATATTTTGAACTATTATCTGTTGACTGCAGTCTGCAATATTAACTTCTCATAAAGTCGTAAGACATTATCTATTATTTTCATGTTAAAATACATTTTGAATTATTTTTTTTTTATTCGATATATATCAGAATACAGTATATACTTAGTTCAGGTAATATTTAAATACATGTATATTATATATCCTATAAATAACGTTTTATTAGTGACAACAATAATTGAATCGTAAATATTATAATTTTAAATGTATTACATAATATAATAATACATAAGTAATACCATTATAATAAAAGCTATAGTCATACATTTATTTCACACGAAGCACGGTCACAACCGATGTGTCAACGATGTGTCATAAAGATTTAAATTTCACTATGAAATATGGAACATAATCATTTATGCTACATATTATTACCACTTATACATTACATACGAATGTTAAAACGTGTATAATACATATTAGTATATTATAAAAATACATAATATCCTAACGGATACTATTCTAGAATTTAAAACAGTCGAACCGCCAGTATTTAAAAATTATAATGAAATACTATCTAAAAAAGTAAGAAAATATTTTTTCGGTTTAAGAAGAAATAAATAACATTAAATAATATTTCTTGAACAATAACATAACAAATACATACACAACACATACACACACACATACACGCACACACAGAACTATATAATCACAATGCTGTGACAAAGGTGTATTGTGTGTGGTAGTAATATAATCTTCATAGATATCGTGTAATATTAATATTGTTATAATAATGTATTCTTGTCGTATGTAAAAAACACAAAGAAAAATAAACCCGGATAACGGCAGGGGGACGTGGTTTAATGTTTTATTTTTATTTTATTTATTTTTTATCGATGTTGGATTGAGATCATAACGGTAGTTTGACGACGGGATGACATAAAATAAAAATAATATTTTACTATTAATAGTATAGTATAATAATATAATAATATGTGCTTAATAGGTTAATAAGTACCTATACAACATTACAACGTTAACCGCGATTATATACCGCATGTCTTTACGTCATTATAGTGCATAAGCAGACTGTGTGGCTACGTCAGAGTACGCCATCAAATCATTCCTCATATAAACGTCTCCTACTCAAGATATAAAATGATATAATATATGTATATGTATAGATGGAATAAATTAGATCGTCTTCGTAAGGATTTACCGAGTGAAAAGTGAGATCAATAAGACATATACGACATACGCGACTCGTACATAATATTTTTTTTCATCTAATCATTGTGATAAATGTTCATGTCGGAGTGTATAATACAAGATGAACCACTGTGTTTTATCGTTTTTCCATAACATAGCTAACATGGAAACTGAAAAAAAATTGTGGTTCACTCTGTATTGTGTAGACTATGAGTATTGAGTAGTCTTTTGATGTATCAAGATATGTTTAAGGTCGTAGAGGTTATAGTGAAAGTTTTCCGAGACAAATATTTGCGATAAAGTGCTGCAGTTGTGCATTGTGCATGTTAGGTATTAAACAGACGTGTCTAATATATATTATTGTATATACGATGGTGACGATGATGTCGTGACACGCCAGCTATAAATGTAATTCGTGTAATAAGTAAAAATTAGAAATTTGATAAAAATTTGTCGAAACAGACCATATTTAGAAGTATACAAGTATACAAGTAACAAGTTACTTGTTAGAAATGATTTTAACACGACGAAAAACTAAAATCAGGAAAATTTTTGCACGTGGCAATATGTATCTACAATACCTCTTGACTAAATTACATTTGGATAATAAAAAAAGCTTATACGGTTTTTAGAAATAATAATTTTTTCTTTGTATTCGACTTGAATTTTTATAAGAATTGACAGATACGCTCAGAGTCACACAATTTCAATTTTTGACGAATAACATTTAATTTATATTTATCTTTTATTTTTAAGACTAAATAATGCAAACATGAAAAAAAGGCAAGAATACAGCTCGTTTGAACTGAACTGAGTTGATTCGGAATGCTCGCTAATTTAGGGTTAATATTCAACATGAACGAGTAGGTATATACATGCGTTGACACTTGACCCCTGCCGAGGAGGAAAATCGTACGACAAAAGAAAGCCAATTAAATTTAATTAATGATGAATATTTATCGAGTTGGTACCGACATATATTATTACACAACGTAGATGACATTGCAGAATAACTGTACATTCGTGTTTTTTTTCTATTGTCTCAACACTGTGAGCAATCATTTATGAGTTTTAAGAAATTGTTTTCATGGAATTCTCGTGATTAAATAAAAAAAACTATCATCTCTTAGTTTTCATTTCCCGTCATGAAGAAAAAAAATAAAAAGGTTTGACGATCCGTTTTTCTTTTTTCCGACTACATAACAACATATTATAACGGTGACAAAACATTAAGATATAGTCGGTAACAGCAGATGCAAAGAACGCTCTGGGGGAAAAATAAATGTTTTTTACTTACTATTTTATATTATTATTACTATAGCTATATCTATAGTTTCACCTATGGCGCAAGATGATAGTCTCTAAAATGCGGCAATTTACGAAATAAAAATATGGCGGCCGCCGAGTAGAAGATAATTTTTTATTTAAAACATGCCAAATGTATAAGCGAGATAAATGGACGTTTAACCGTGAATAATGTACGAGAAAATCGCCCAAACAAGTAGAAGTAAATATTTGACAACACTTAAAACGTGAAACTTTTTTTATAATATTGTGTTTACCGTAGTATACTAGATAATATTTGAATGACTATATTTTATGACGTATAATACTAATACAGTAAAATACCTGGAAAAAACATACCTAAAAACAAATAAAATATTCAAAAATGTTAACAAATAAAATTTGTATAATATGAAATTTACTTTATACTTGTTTTTTATAAACTATACTGTTTATGCTATTGTAATATACATTTGTAAAGAAAAAAGAACCGAAAATTTACTTAAAAGAATTCTTAATTTTTTTTTTTTTTTGATATAAATAATAACTAATGTTTTGGATTTTAAAGATTCTGAGTAGTCAGACAGTCAGTAATGTATTATTATCAACTTTAACATTTTTTGATTTCAAGAACACTTTTCTGATACTAAGTATTTTAGTAAAGTATTTTTATAGATCACTAAATCTAATTTATAGATTTTTAACACGTACCTATACTCATTTTTTAATATGGATTCTCTAAACCTAAAAATGTTCTTCGAAAATCACAAAAATTTTTATGTTGGAAATGTCAAAAAATTTTAAAATATGGTTTTTAGCACCAAGCTCTACTTAATATATTTATTATGTAATATTTTATTATAGTATTCAAAATTAATACCACAATATATCGCATACTATATATATATAATATATCCTGCGTCAATGATCGTAACTATAGCTAGACCAGTCATTATGCCCGGTTGTTATATTACGTATTTTTTTTTTAAAAAAAAGAAGTAAAATACAATACATAATTATAATTTAATAATTGTACATATGAAAAACAATTTTAAAATAATAAGTTTGTCTCAGACATATACCACAATAATCACATCAATATTAACAGATACAAGCTATACCTATTCATTTATGATAGGTACATGTAATTGATGTTAAATTTTAATATGGATTCATTTTTTGCTTTTACTTTTAATCTCCGTACAGGAGATAATATATATATATATATATATATAGGTATTTTATTCTAGGAATGGATCCCTCATTACTCATTAGTCATTATGTATTATAAACGGCACACGATGTAGTGTGATGAATGTTAATTATTTGTTCTCGGCGTCTTTGATGGGCTCCAAATGTATACATCACGATAATAAATCGTTAACGTGTTCTAACGCCGTCAGAGAGACAAAACCTCGTTCAGCCCGTTGAAATATATAAATAAATTAATATTCGCGTACACATATGAAAATACAACGACTCGAGGTTGAGGTTGGTACGGTCATTACACATGCGCGGTCCGTTTGCAAAATAACAGACTCTTACCACTATTTAAGTTATGATCGTACTCATCGCAAACCAAAGCGACTACAATAATTCACGGCAGACGGAAATCATGTTTATATAGGGGGACGGCAAACTATTCACCTTGACTATTATACCTAGGGAGATGATTATTATTATTATTATTATTATTATTATCATCATCATCATAGTCAAGGTTAGTCGTCGACAAGTTTCCATCGTTAAAAAGTTAAAAGTTTCAAAATTTCAAGTACTTATGATTTATTTAAACTTTTTCCATAACTTTTTTTTAATTTGACAGTAAGTATAATTACTTTTGAAATTTGTGAAAATTGCCAACGGACTTATTTAACAAACCAACTTAGAGTAAACTAAAGAGCTTCTTCTAATAGTTCTTTCGACTCATATAAGTACACATTAGTCTAAAGTCATTAATCTATATAAAACTAATTTACACATTTACTACAACAAGTGTTTTATCGTGTCAATACATTTTTTCTTGAATATAAATATGATATAAAAATTATTAAAATTGTATTAAATAAAAACAATTATTATAGTTTTAAGCGACTTTTGGTCCAAGTATCTGTACTCAAAGTAAAAATAAATATTCAAGTTATGTATTATGTAGGTATTACTTAAAAATCTAATATTGCCAATATCTATAAGACTAATTTATGTAAATATTTCAAAAATTGTACTATTAGCGTTTAGCTTCCATTAAGTATTCAAATAGTAGGTAGTATGGAAGTTTTAAATAGGTATACTCAACAGTGGGTAGATAAATATTGAATATGTATAGTAGGCGGGTATATGTAGGTTTGAAATCAAATATTATTAGTGACTCCCTATACGAGTATAGTATGTGTTTTTTGAATACAAATTCAACGATTCAGATGTAAGTTACATAGTTCTATCATTACATGGTATACTTAATTTTCAAAAATTAATTTAATAAAATGGAATTCTGGTAAATTTTCAAAGTTCTAAACTTCTTGAATTCGATAATTATTTCAATAACGAATAAAAGGTACTCAAAAACTAAGGAGTTCCATCAAAATTGTCCGTTTTTTCATGTTTTTCGTGTGTCATGACTGGGGCTATAATAGGGACTTAGGAGTTTGCTAATATTTATTCAAAACAAAACTTACCTAGTGTTTTTAGTAAATTTGAATTACATACCAGGAGTTTACAGTAATTTTTTTGCATATTTTGTTATAATTTCATTTTAAGTGCATATTTTGCGTATATTTTTAAATTAGTACTTAATTTTTCTTCAAGTTGATAAACAAATATATATAGACATACATCATAGACAAAAGAATATTCAAAACAATTAGTGTGGATCATGTTTTCCTCATCTGCGGGATTATTCCTAGTTTAAGTTATGGACCACCAATATATTTTTCTGTCTACATACAGATTGCAAATTGAAAATTTGCATGTGAATTTTGTAAATGAAAATCGCAGTTTTTTACACTACGCAATAATTTATGTGAGTACATCACCTATTTTCAAAGCATTTAACATAAAAATAAGGGACATTTAATAGGGCGTTGCTAATTATTTGATTTCGACTACTTATTGAATAAAAAGTGTAAAACTTGCACAGCCTTGAAGTATATAGACGAAGAGTGTGTTATTATATATAATATAGACGACGGCACAGTTTAACGCGGATTACATGCAACATCTAAATATGCAGACCTTGATATACGCAGCGAAAACGAACATCGGTGTGCACTATTTAACCTTGCGGGGACCGCAAATCGAAAATATGTTCAAAACATCACCACCGTTTATAATGTTGCCATGTATCTTGTTCATTATAATATATATTATATATTATTATACGTTATAATAATATATACTCATCGCCCGTAGGTCAGGCCCGGAGCGCACCTATTACGCATGCTGCGGTTAGCGGTCACCCGCTATCATATAAACCTGTATATATATATTATATTTATTATACCGTTTGCATATATTATAAACGAACGATCGACATAATTCGCGTTTCGCCGCTGTTCCTATGTAGTGCAGCAGTACAGAGTGAGACGTAAACGTGCATTGTACTATTATATAGATATCGTAACGGAAAGCGAAAAGAGTGAAACCGCGATGTCGGGAATACGAGAAATTCGTTCAAATGCGTTTCGCCATATATAATAATAATCTTATACCCACACACTAAATAGTTAGTACACAGGCTACACGTTGTATATAACATAATAACATATATATATATTATAAACGTATATACTGTATCGTATGTACTGTAAATATATTTCGATAATAGCAATATTCGTCTTGTGCAATTGAATCAACTGCAAACGGTTCCTACACCTCATATTATTATTAAATTCATCCATGTCTTACACTATAATATGTCGCGATGTCGAATATGTGTTTTATATATATATACGTTATCGATAACGTCACTCCAATACTCATACCAATGATTTATTTTGACAGATATATTTATTTATTTTTCATCAGCAATATAATTGCATATTAGATAGTATATGTATATTATATTGTAGAGACGTGCAGTATGATGAGATAAAAGAGATCCCCGAAAAAGATATTCAAATTTTTTGCCACCACTAAAAATATTTGTCTTATATACGTGCTAGCGTATAGAGACGTCCCATATTTTACGCGAATGTCCCTTATTTTTGTTTGAAATAATAATACCTCATAGTCCATATCAAACTCAGTTATTTAATATAAACTATAAATATTATAGAACATTTTACATTTATACCTTTTATACTTAATTAATACTTATGATCATACGTAATACTAATCATATTAAAAAAAAAAAATGTTTTTTTTTTTTTAATAAATTTAATAAATTTTTTATATACATATTTTTATAAAGTTAGTTTTAAAATTTCACATAAACTATACCTAATGTTATTAATATATTTTGTTTGTGTCGTTTCTAAGTCTGGCAATCCTATGCGCACGGTATACATGTGTGATTACTGATTAGGTTATCTTTTAAAATAAGTGATTCAAATTAAATGTTGACGATACCTCACCTTTCAGCAGTCCTACAATCAGATTAAGAGTCGCTGCTGTATAAGATATAGGTTTATATATCAGTTATAGCTGACGTAAATTTGTACTATTTACATTCAGCAAATAACGATAATAACAGAGTCTCTAGAACGGAATTTGTGTTTTCCGATACAATTTATTGTTTGCCGAAGTCCTCGTATGACGGGCATTACAGAGATTCAATATTTTTGTTAACTTTAAGTGTTATTTCGTATTATTATTTATCCGGCAAAAGGTAAATGTCAATGGACCTGCAATGCTGGTAAATAATGAAAATATTATTATATCATAAAACAATTATTACTAAAGAACAAGGATAATACGGCACGGTGACTACTCTAACGCAACACAATCCTACGTTGTGACGTTATTAGATTTCTGAATGTACTCATGTACACAAGTGACGTTGTTTTTATTATTTGTTGTTAGTTGAAAAAAATAATGCTGTGCCTTCTAAACGCGTTCAAAACAATGGTTTGACGCCGATTTTTTTTAATGATCATAAATCATAATAAAAATAATAATAATAATATGTCGTACATCATTATAACAGTGTTCGAAATAATAACACGGGCGTACCGAATTATGCTGTGCAAGGACCTGTTGTTATTCTGCGTAATGTTTTGTTGCTTAACGACGATGAAGATGTCCGTCCACTCACACCGTCCATCCATCTTTATCGCTGATTTTAGTTATACAGTCGTGGTGATTTGAGGGAAAATATCTCCTATGTTATCTTTTATACTAATGAATCATTATTACATTTCTAATTATTGGAATTAAGGAACTTATTTACAAATATACTTGAATTTTTATACCGTTTAATGTTTAATGAAAGCTCCATGCCCTAGACGATACAAACTTATTTTTTCCAAATGAGGACCACTTTTTTACAATAATTTGTTAAGGAAATGATATTTTCGGAAGTTTTGATTTATCAAAATTGAAATTTGAAAGAATAGTTTCCTAGTTATTACTACGTACTATGTATATTAAGGTGGTTAGCATACTATTTTTTTTATAAATTTATGATCATCAAATTTTTAAATTATAAGATATTACTCGTAATAAATAGATTTATATTATTTATTATAGTTTTCAAATCTTTATAAGCCCTTATAACTAATCTATTATCATGGGCTATGGTTCTAAAAGTTCTAACTTCTAAGTAAATAAAGTTTTATAACTTTAACAAAACGTTTCGTTCGAATTTTGATTTAGACACATCATCTTCGTAAAAAAAATCATCGCTTAACACTTTACAGTAAAAATAGTGATTCTGGTTTGAAAATAGAAAGTTTATATCGCACAGCTGCACAGAACAGAACACTATTAATTGGTATATAAAATGTCCAAAATATATAAATAGATATATTATACATAATCATACTTAAAAATGTGATCTTTAAGCATAACAATTGCAAGTATACAAAGCTAAAAAATATCTTATTAATGGGCAAAATGGTGCAGCAATTTTGGTGAATCACCCTGCAGTGTATGCTCTTACATAAAATAACTTTAAATCACGACGGTAATGGTGACCACTACAATATAGTACAGGACACAGGTTGTACTATATTTTACTACATCATCGGTTGGTGTTTTTGAACAACTTTGTTGAGTCGCACAGAAATTACGTGTAACAAACCATATTAATACCTATTAGGTATAGAAATATACTTACTTACCCAAAATGGATTATTTTGTGAAGTTAAACAAAATGAAAATTTTAAACTTATTTATAAATAGTTTAATTAATACAATGTTATATTTAATAAAAGTATTATTTATAATTATTATAAACTTTTTAGGAATTTATTTCAAACATTTATTGGCCGGAGTGAGTTGACCTTATTTCATCAATGTTGGTCATTACCCATCATTGGAGTAAGTGCCGTAACCCAACCAGTATAATAAATCATAATTGTTAATAAATAAGAGCCCTGATGGTTAATAATATGCCATCTGCCATCTGGTGTGTATCCCTTCACCACTGTATTTAGAATTTGGATAGTTATCTACCACTATATTTTAGTCACAACACGACAGCGTATAGGCGAGTGTAAATATTGTGGTTTCAAACACAGCTAGATTTGATGAATCTGCCCCACCATGTTATATTTAAAAAATTAAAAACTAGTTTACACGAAATGCCTTTTAATTTTATTATCACATTAAAACGACGGAAACCAGTTTTTAAAAATCACATTATTTTGTTGATAAAATTATTTTATTATAAAACAAGTACTTAATTAACAACTGATGACATTATACACGCCGACTGGTGGCTCGTGCATACGTTCTCGGCGTCTTATCTAACGGGTTACGTTTAATATTGTTCTTTGAGATTGCACTCGGTCTGTTTCATTAAATTTTTTATTTTACATAATAATGTATGTATTATCAAGTTTGTTCACGTTCGTGAGAATATCGTCGATAACGTTGCCGCTGTCACGGATGCAGTGCAATGTAATTTATAGATTTTATTTTTTTATATTCATAAACATTCGGCGCGTGTATGTGTACATTTTTAAATCACAAATGATTTGATTATTATATTAATACAATTATATTATATATTTTTAAATTTTTTTTTTATATTGTTCGTATAATATCGTATGCCGGTATTCGAAATTCAAATTTCTCTTGCGCTCACACGGCGTACACGATTAATACAGTTGCGGTACAATGGAGTTTCTATATTTAAGTATAATATATTATTATTATATATTATCTACAATATTTTATTAACCCTCGGCCCTTGGGCCACATTACGCGTATAAAATAAAAATAATAATAACAAGATAATGTATTATGTTTATAACGCACATATTTATTATTATAATAATATGATACACTGACGGCCTGCCCCCCTCCGTATTATAAACACTATTTTTTTAGCATTTCTAGCGTCTTTTATGCAAATGATATTATGCACCTAATAGGTGTATGTACTATGTACATTTGTAATTTTTATTTATCATAATCTGACATAAACTATAATATATACGCAGTAAAGCGTTTTTGTAATGACACAATCGTATATAGTGTACTTAGTATAATATAATATACCTATACCTATACATCGGCACACCACAACGAATCGTATTATATGCGAACCACGGACATACCACTGTCGTCGAATAATAACTATTTGTCACTCTATCTGCAGATATGTATAATAATAATTATTAACAATATTATATTAGACACACGCGTAAATCTTAATGATATGATAATATGCAAACCTAAAATCATTATGGTCGGACGTTGGCCCACCATCGCTTGTCCATTGATTACCGTACAGAAACGTAGACGGTGCGCATGTATTATGTCCGTATGTATAATGTGTTATGGTAATTATTGACAGACGTAAACAGTCGTAGGTATACCGCCGAAAAATTAAGAACACTAATAACGTTTAGACGGTATATCTAAAGATGGAAGTAACAACAGTTCGGGACAACATATTTTTTTTAAAATTACATCGACTGTAATGGTGTAACAAAGATCGACCATTTGTCACCTTAATAATTTGCGTAGGTGTACTGTCCTTGAATTTTGAGCAATATCGTAATATCATAAAGGCACTCGTACAGTGAAACACTATACCTACGGTGGAGCATGGGTGTACCGATATTTTTTACCTTTAGTATAATATTATATAAATATTGACTTTATATAGTGAAATATACTATAATATATTATATACTATGTTATGTACATAGGAATTATGAAATATTTCATCGTCAATAATAATAAAGCGTTAGGTTTTCCTTAAAACCATCTCATATACGAGTATACGACTTAGTAACTGACTAATATATAAAACACAATATTATAACGATAATATATATTTTTATATGTTTATAGCTATATCTATAGAAAGGTATAATTTAGGTTTATGTTTTTCATGAAAAAAATAATCTCAATAAGACACGTACATCGTTTATAATACCTGCGTATATTTCGTGTTGTTTATTGTTTTATTTAAGTTATAAGTTAAACTGTTATATAGTGAATACTATTTGTATTAGTATTTGAACTAAATGGCACGGACTTTTAAGATTTTTATAAAATTTCACAATATTTACAGTGCTTAAAAATTATTGTTTTATTGTCGTACTATTTTATCAATAAAGTTGAATTCAAATTATCAAGTGTTTATAAAGCAGAACTATAATTTTACAGGTTTTTCTTAAATTTACAAATTTAGTGATGTGACTAGTTAAATGAAGTTGAAGTAAATATTATAATAATAATTGTATTATTATTGCTATAGTAAAAGCGATTCTTTTTTTTATGTATTATAAAAGACAATATTAATGATTATGTTCATACATATATTATCAATTCTTATAAACACGTAAGGTACATAACTTTACTAATGTAATTTATATTTGACAGAAAATAATAAACATTTTTATATTAGTAATATTATTTATTATTATATTTCCATTTAAATATTTAAACTACTGATAGAATTATATTGCGTGTTCTAAAAAGTTGTTTTGACAGCAGAAAAAAAAACAAATTAACTATATTTGTTTAGATTGATTTCGAATTACATTTTATACTTATTGTTCATGTTTAATGTGTTATTCGTAGTATCAGTGCTGACTAGTAGCTTTTTAATACTGACAATACTGTGAAATAAGTGAGAATTATAAACAATACGTTTGGTTTTATTAATCAGACATATTTTTATGATATACGATCAAAATATGCATTCGAATTAATGTCTACACAATATGAATATAAATATATAACATTCAAGAAAGTTTTCGAAATTCAAAAAATAAATTGTCAAACATAATATTATTTCATTCGTTCAGCACATTACTCACTATACATGCACCTCACCACGAATGCATTATAATAATTATGTACACACATAAATGAAATAATGCACACAAACAAGTAGATTCTATAGGTAAATTACGTTCAGTGTATCATAAACTATTATTTTTTTTATTTGAATAAATGTTTCGACTTTTAATGTTTTGTTGTTCTTTACGTAAAAGTATTTGGTATTTATACAGAAACTATTTTAAAAATGAATTACTCACTGTTTGCGTTTCGCTCGTCAAAAAAGTAGTATAATATTATATACACACATTTGCACGCACACTATAAAAACTTTCCCATTAAAATATAGTTATAAAACTAGTAGGTAGTAATTTATATTACTGATGTTATTTTCGCGAGCGTTTAATTAATTCGAAAAATATATTTTACATCTTGTGTATTGTTGACCTTGGACGTACAAAATTCACGACCACCTGTAACATTGTCACTCGAATAGTATTAATTTATTGTTTTGGCTGTTTCGAGGAAAACACTTTGGTAATGGAATTCGTTTGCCAACCGTAAAGAGTCACATAGTATGAACAACAATATAATTTCAATTTATGATAATTCTACGATGAAACTAGTGGAAACGTGTAACTAGTGGTGTGTATTAAAAAAAAAAAAGGAAAGAAAGAAAAAGATTTATTTAGAGCCTTTATAGACTGTAATATTTATTAATTATAATCGACTAATAACAAATTTAATATTATACTGCTGTCATACAATATTATATAAATATAAGTAATAATAATATTCTGTGGTATTATCGTCGTACTAAACGTACATATAGCGTTGTACCTTATAATTTATAAACGATTACACCTTGACGGCTATATATGATATACCTTCGAATGAAGAAGATTCAATTTAAACACGAATGTTTAAAAAGTGCAGCGTATTCAATTAATGGTAATTAATTGTCAAATATTAGTTCTACATTTTTTTATTTTTCTATAAAGCTATTGGAACGTGATTTTCGGTACACAAAACAGCTTATACAGGTGTATATATAACACTATTAACACTGAACCTATAGTGTCGCCTCAATGTGTCCCGGCCATGTCCTGGCGACTGTATCGAATTTCTATAATAGCGCAATGGTTTTTCTGACGGTAATTTTTTTTCAACTCCCCGTTTTTTAATGAGATAATAAGACCTCAATTGGACATGGTTGACTGAAATTATCTCGTGGCTGTGAATTATTATTTATTATTTGCCCGCATTTTTGGTATAGTCTCCCGTCGTTAAAATAATCCAAACGTTCACCGTGTTCTGGTGACCTAAATCCTCCGGGAAAAGTCCATTAGTTATCTAATCATCGTATCATATGCGTTTTGAAAATTTGGAAAAGAAAAAAAATAAATAATACAATAATTATCATTGTTCAGTAAAAGCACCTAAGTCGTTGCTATTGCAAGATTAGCGATCCGTGAAAAACCGGACCGTCGTACCTTACATACACGCACACACACATATATACCTATGTAATAAATGCTATTGTACTGATCTCACATTTTTTTCGTTATAATTCATTTCGAGAAAATTATATTTGACCTATTAATGACCGAAAAATGTAAAAGTATTTAATTATTTACGTCTGATGACAATGGACCTGTGCTAAGTAAGAGCATTGTGAACATTCGAGCAGTACATACCTAAAACAGCGTAGTAAACATAATGTGTCTAACATTTACTCTTTGGTGTCAATAAATGATATACATAGATAGGTAGTAATTAAATGATCTCTAGTTTTTTTTTTTTAAACAATGAAAAAATAACACGAATGTGTAGTAAATGTTGTTAGGATCAGATTACATTATAAAATACAACTGTATTAACGTTTTGTTAACAAATAACATTAATATAATTTAAAAATTATAGTGATTTATATGATAGGTATTCTTATCGTAACATAGCAAGTTAGCACGTGAATTATTTATACAATTTACACACTATCACTATACTTTAATTGGATGTTTTGTATCAATTTCATTTAATCGAGACCAATTAAAATATTCCTATTTTATTTGTTTATCCATTATCCACGAGATAACAAAATTATAAAATTATTTATCACCAATGGTCAATACAAATAAAATAAATTGTCAAGTAGTATTATAAATGGAGAAAAAAAATTGATAATCGTAAAAAACTTGTTTGTACATTTAAGTGAAAAACTTTACGGCAAAAGATAAATAACCAATAACCATATTATATGCATAATATTATGCAACAACGCTAACAAAAATGATTAATGTTCAAATATCTATTTGAAATTTAAAATTTGTTATTTTATATCCTTCGATTAATGTTTAAGTACTTGATAAGGATAAATAACTAATTCCATTTACAGCCAACGATTGGTGTCCTATTATTGATTGTAAATATCTTACAATCTTATATAATTCTGAAGCTAAATTATGTAGTCGCGTAATTATTTTTCAGTTAAGTCCCTGTAAATGGACAATTTTCAATGTGTGCTATATATACTATGAATTTATAATTCAACTCGAGTTCGTGAATTTTGCATGCGTATAAATGTTCGCCAAACATGGGCGTGTGACAATAAGCCACGCTTTTAAAATGTATAAATTAGAAATCTTTTTCAATATTTTTAACATGAACAAATTCATTAATAAGCTATATAGATTTCTAAATATTGTATGTTTTAATAGTATTTTTTCAGAAGTTTTTTAATATTTTCCTAAACAATTAGATGCTTTCATATTCAAAACGATTGGACATTATGCTCTTCAACGTCTGGTGGTATACTGAAGTATAGTTTTTTTCTTGCTAATTGATATTGTTCGGCTATCAATATATTTTTTTTTTTTTTTATGAATGTCAAATATGTTCCAGTCAATTAATTCGGTTTATAGGGCGTTTCGAAATGAACTTGACCTCCGCGCCTTCGTTAAGTGTGACATTAGATACTGCCAATTAGTTCAAATATGAAATGATTTAGTAAAATTATGGATAATTTTAATTTCTCATCCAATATCTAGTCCTACTTATATGATATCGAACAGCTGTATTGACTTATAAAATAACTTTGCATTTATCGATATTATTATGTAAATATCAATACATGTTTTAACGGATACCTATCCTCATCAGTTGTAATTCAATATTTTTGAAAACGTACATATACAATGATATAATACATGATAGTTATTTATTATAACTTACTATGTACGTAGAATATATAATATATAAATTGAAAAATACTTTTGCGTTTCGTACATTGTTAGGAAAATCAAATCACAACATTAAAAGTGTAAAAAAATCACCTCAATACGCGATGTCAAGTGTTCAAAAAATTTATTGTTGTATTGCTGCAGTTATAAGTACAGCACGTCTGACGAAAAAGAAAATATAATATAGTTGTAGAATGTAACACCACGTACGTCGTACATATTTTAATGGATGCGAATATATATATATATTATATATGAATACGTCTACACATATTATATATACCTATGCCTATTATTAACAGGTACATGCGCACCGTACATCTTATAAAAATGTTTTAAAACGCGCGTACTCGTAATTCGTATACGATATTTATTGAAGTTGAAGGCCACCGTATTTCATAAAATAATTACAATAGAAGCGAAAAAACTGCATTCGGTATTTTCGATTAGCAACGATTCGTTTCGCCACACATTTGAATGCACACACGTATGCAGGTATATGATAATAATATAGATTGTTAGCGTGCGCACTGCACTTTGGTATACATATTATAACACACGTATGTATTATGATAATATATTGTATAATACGGTGTTATCTGTCCGATCATCGCATCATTGCACACGGACTTTCGTGAATGGCTTTTCTGGTCACTGCGGTAAGTTACGTTTATTCTTAATTTTTTGTATAAATTGTGGCCCACATATATTTTGATTACATGTAAATCAAGTATTTTTTATTCATGGTTAAATTACGTCTACAGATATTTAAAAAAAATCAATATGTTCTTTCCTATTTCCCAGACTTAGGACTGCCAATATTAATATTGGTATACGGTTAAGAACAATGGTATTGACATTTTGATATGTATATAGTCTATGATTAAAAAATATATTAATAGAAATAATTAGTAATTTTAAGTTACTGGTCAAAGTATGTATTAATATACATTAACTCTCACACAAAGTCTAAACGAATATTATTTTTTTGCAATTCGCATACATTTTTTCTTGTACTTTTACGATATATTTGGTTTGTTTTTCAATAATTTGGTTTTTATTTTCTTAAATATAAGTATCACTATACGTGAAACGAATGCACATTGTAAATAGTTTCGCCAATTAGAAATAAACAGAATATCTCGGGACGTAATTTACGTATTTATAGGTTACACGTTTAAAAAATATTTTGACCGCGATTTATACGTAGTGACTGTGTCCTTTTTTCGGGGACGCGCAATTTACCTACTCCGCGTTTATCGGCATAAATACGTATGTATAACGATCGTAGAAGTGCATAAACCTCGCCACTGCAAGTAATCTCGTTGGCTATAATATATATATATATATATAAATATTGTGTTCTACACCGGGATCGCCGCACATGATATATTAATATGCGTTTTAATAATAACAGGCGCGCGCATAGCTACATACATCGTAAGTATACCCGCGTATCATATAATATCATATTATTATAGTGTATATAGTGTCCCTGTCACCGATCCCAAGGTTTTGAACCGAAATAGTATTACGTCAGTTCGCACCCGCAACGGATCGCCGCGACCGGCACCGACCAACAGCTCGGGGCGTTTACAATAACTGTTGCTGGTGCCGCAACGAGTTTCGCACGGCCCGCGCGGCTTCTGCGTCGCCGACGAGTTTCGAATTTCATCGGTCGTCGTATGGATTTCGGAAAAAAATTACACACACTCGCCGCGACTCGGTTGTCGGCCAAGTCGATCGCCGACTATACACAATAATAGTAATAATAATTATGTAGGCACCATAAGGTTAGGTTACCTACGCGTCATATCGTGCAGTAGGTAATGCACATATATATACATGTTATTTACGGTGCTATAATATATGTTTATATACAGTGAAAGTAATGAAATATTCAGGTCACGTCGACTACACCGGTCATCCCCCTCCCCCTCCCATATATGCCTTTTGGTCGGTCATATCGCGTGACGATTATCATTTTAATACATCATAATATCTATCTATATATGGCCATTTATTAATATTTCGGTACTGTGAATTCAATACACTTAGCATAGAAGGAATGAAATTCGTACAACATACTTATGTTATTTTGTTCTGTACCACTGTAGTTTATTAAATTAGCTAAAGTGCTTCGTACATGATATAATATTTTGCGTGTTTTAATGTTTTTTTAAATTATCATATGATCATAAGTGCATGTTTTCATAAAACATTCTGGTCTATGATCACATTTTAATAGTTAACACTTGCAAAATTTACAATCATTTTATCATTTGTTATAAAAGTCGTATTTTTGATCAAAGGTTTATTTTAAATAATAATTTTTAAGCTGTAAACAAAATCAAAGCGGAACTGGCTTTTTAAATTTTAAACTCCGTGATGTGTTTGTGTATGTAATGATTTTTATTGCATAAGTTTCACTGTTTTTTTTTTTTTTTTAATGTTTTGGTTCATTAAATTTACAGCTTTGGTTTTATTATTATTATTATTATCATCAATTTGCGTATTTAATGTCGATTATCGGAACATTATACACCGTTATACATATTTTATAATTCGAACCGCTCGCATTCGTCTATGTTAATTTATGCGCATATCATTATATTACGACGATAATTTATTATATATGTATATGGAACTTTTACTCTTGTTCGTCGCAGTCGCGGCGTAAATGGGTGCCAACGGGTCTCGTCCTGCACACGATATATATACGTATACACTGGTTTGACCGATAAACCTCGGCTACTTTCTTCGCACGGCGTATATTATAATAATTATTTTTTATTAATTCGATCGGATAATTGGCTTTCGATATAGCAGCCAAAAATGCCAGTCACACGCATTAGTGAAAGTATATTTGACATGCGTTCAAACACAATAATATGACCGTGAAAAACGCAAGTGCTCCGTTGTCGACGACGATGTGCGACGCCGGCGCCCACGAGGCTCGTGCCAGCAGATTATCGTTATTATATTATACCAGTTCTTTATATTACACTCTCGCCGTTGATTCGTAGACAGAGTGTACGGGAGTGTAATATCATTATTGCGGGTTTTCGATTATTAATTTGCGAGTCGGTCGCGATCGATTGTCCGATTTCGTATTATACTTTGTAATTTGTTTTCAATAGCAAAGTATATAGATACTGTACAGGGTTACAATTTTAGCGTGACATTCATTCATTTGATATACGAATAAAAAGCAAACCAAAAATGGCGGTGTAACACTGATTGGAAAACTTTTTTAACTTTTATAAAATCGGCGAAATAGTGTCGTTACATAATAACATTGCCGTCACTCGGCTTAATTGCTACAACCAAACAGAATTTAATCGCTTGTAACATTTGTGCCGTAGTTTATAAATTATGCATGTTGGACATTTCGTGTTCGCATAATATGTACCATAAACGACGTGATACTACTGCAGTATATATGAGTACAAGCTGCAGTACAGCTGAGTGACTGGATACATATTTGATGTATAGTGTTTGCAAATAGTTGCAATAAGTACAGTCGAACGGTAATTTAACTGCGACAGTGTGTGAACAATATCATATGACGAGCAGTGTTTATCGGGATAACAGTGCGGAGACTATCGTCAGATAATAATCATATTTATAAATTATATACAGTGCTGTGCGTAAATGAACTTTCAACGCGTATCAAACATAAATAACAAAATGTGACGTGGCGGGCTGTTAGTTATAATATAATATAGGAATAATATAAATAAATTATTATTCAGTGAAAAAATTTAAAAAATACGATACAATAGTGACGACAGTCATCTTGTACTTGTGGTGTATAGCAAAGAATAACACTCATGCTATAAATAACAAAATTATTTCCATCAAGAAACGTTTTGTTGGATATCGGCATATCGCTTGTTTTCCGGGGAAGAAAATTGTTGCTAAAATTACAAATTTTTACGCATAGTATGGTTTTAAAATTAAAATTTTAATATATCTAGGGAGTTAACAGATTTCAGACGCTACAGCATGCAGGTTAATGTTTTCCTCGTGTTTGTGGTTTTAATTTTCAGTCGACACTCTCTCATAGGTACTATTACCGTATCGCGTACATATAAGTTTACCACTGATGTGCGTATGTACCACACACCGAGTCGACGAGATCTGTCTTATGTTGCACACGGGGTTAGATCGTATAGATTACATTGTTACGTTATTTTTCACATGCACGCCCTACAGGAGCGATTATAATTGACGAATGTGTGACGAGATCTGGGCAACGAGAATAATACTGTTACATGTACACCTAGCTACTTTTACCTATCTCGAAATCGGAATTAGAATTCTTTCGCAGGCATATATGTGTACTGGTATCTAATGTCTGTCGCCTGCCACACTGTTCGATCGCATATAATACATATACATAGACAATTCAGTGGCAGTTGTCCTAAAAAAAATATGCGATTCCGAGGAGATCTCTGAGGACCCATCCGCCTACAGTAAGTGGCTATTAAAAAACATAAAAATCGTTCCCTTAGGTATACCACCGAATACGTCACAAATATTCAATCAGAATGTCATATTTATCTAAAATGAATTCGCTAATTGTTAGGTGTTATTAAAATAACCTATTCAGACCATCTCTGCTCAGTATAGTTTTTTATGTACTCAACGAATTGTGTCATGAAATTTAAATTTAATTTTTAACACATCCATTACATTGGATATCACATTCAATTGGTAAAAAGTACTTTTGACTCCTACTATACAGCAGAGTCCCTCCCAATTTTTTTAAACATATAAATAAATAATTATTAATCACCCGACCATCAGTCATCAACCACCTACCTCCAAATGTTAAATGTAATGTTGAAGTATCACACCATGATCCCGGACCATAGTATATATAGCCGCCATTGCATAACCTTTTCGGTACATTACTTTATATATTATTATCAGGTACGTTATATTGTATTATTATCAGCAGTTTTATTCTTGAGCTTATAATCGTTAAATTTACCATCACCGTTCATTTGTAAAAAAAAAAAAAACATTTACCGTTTATACTTTATATCCATTTATACACTTATACAGATACTTTATAGTAGACTATTAAACAAAAATTATAACTATAGATCCAAAATTCCATCTACTCCCTTCTACACCTTTACGTCGGGTCCGTTTAATACAATATATCATGTCCCGTTCACAATAAGCAGCAATATATAAGTGTGTGTGTGTGTGTGTGTGTACCGTATATAGCGATGGTGGAGATATCATATACGTTCGCGCATTATTGTTGCCCGTCCACTTTCGGATACGACATTCCAACTTCCGACTGCTAGCACTATAATATATATATATATTGTTAGCGGTCGATTTTGTTTTCTATAATAACGCCTTCGTCGCCGCTGTGTACCCGTCTTAAAAAGTCTGCTCAGCACCGGTCCCTTTTTCATCCATACGCAGCCATTGATTAAAATAATCATATTAATATGTTATAGAAATGCAGCACCATTTTGTTTCCGAATTATACGTAGGTTAGATATTATGTATGTATACGGTATATAACCGTCTGCAATAACTTACATTCTATAGACATGATTTTTTTAAAACTGTTACACTTATACTGCAGCTAGTGCAGTGTGTTATTTAAATTCTAGAGTTATAATAATATCGTCTTAAGTATTTGCTATTTTGTTTAGTTGAATAGTTAACTAAGATCTATATAATAAATAGTGTTCATTTTTTTATTTAGTGCACTAAAGATAATTATTAACCAATGTAAACCATCATTGTTATAGATTTTTTTAGTCTCATAAAATTGTCCGAACCCACAATAAGTTAAAAGTTGAAAACAATTTATTGTTATCTTATTTTATATAGAGTATACAAAAGTTTTTTTAATTTTATAAATAATTATTATAGGATACAAGACTTAAATATAAAATTAAGTTTATGTTATTATATGCTTTATCAAATTAAATCAAATTTGATATAATAGAATAATTACTAATTGATAATTAAATAAAATGATAATGTGATATCGGTAATTTCAACTTATAAGAACTCATACTGCATGCACATATTTGTTATAAATCTTATAATCCTCTAATACAGCAATACCACTTTGTTTATATAAGATATACGCAGTAAAATGTTAATGTAAAAGATCTATAATAAGTATCGACTAATGATAAATCCACTACCAAAATCCTCTCCCTACATTTTAGAATACATTTATATTGGTATTTATCAAGTATAGTATATCTTAACCAACTTTTAACAACACACGAAAATATGTTTATTTCATTATTAAACCTTACATTTAATGAAAAATATAAATAAAAAATTCTTTCTAGACAATATGATTATATTATTATAATTATTTATTATATTATAATCATTATAATTATAATTAATCACTATAAAAATAAAATTGTTGGAACTCAATTTCATACATTTTTTTGTATATTTTGAAAAAATGGTTCATTTCATGTATATATACTTAATAATAATTACTCACTACACTCAATACTCGCGTCAACATACACTTGTGAAAGTTAATTTGACTCGTGAGATTAGATCAAAACTGGGAAAAACATTAATGGATCGTTATCTGGTGCTGCCTGTGTTTTAAAACCTGACTAAATATATAGGTACTTACTTATTATTTAAATTATTATTATAAAAAATAAATAATTAAAATAATAATAAAAAATATATATATTATATATATATGTTACGGTGAAAGATGAATATTGGTGAATGTCGTCATTCTCCGGTGGATGACGTCTTTTACCAAAATGATTCGATTATATAGGTAAATGATGTAAAAAACCAGATTTTAAATTCAAATGTACATCTTTCACCGGTCATTGATGTCATTTACCAAAACTAGTGGTAAATGATGATAAATCTCAAATAATACACTGATTGTTTTACTATAGGTACTATTTATAATAATGATTTATTGTGACAATTTTGGTTTCCATGACATTTTGAACTGCACAACATTTCCGCTGCATTGCAAGCACATTTTTTAGTACCACAACCAGTTTTGCAGTTGCATCGATTAAATCCTTGATGACCAGCTATTCCGTGTCCTGCGGCTTCTCTTAATGTTATTTCCCTGTCTTTAATTTTTTTCATGGCTTCATCTAGCTCTAGAAATTTTTCTTTACACGGAGAAATTTGTGCTCGTGTATATTTGTGTTTCAACACCCCATATTCTGTACCTGGTTCAAACATTCGGGTATTTATTTTATTTAAATAAAATAAAAATTATCAAATTAAAGTTGGCTTACATAATTTATACATGTCATTTTCGCATGAAATAATAACAGCAAGTAAATTACGCGGAGAACCTCGTGCTCTATCGACATCTGGTATTGGGACACGAACAGTTGTACCGACATCAAGCTTTGAAAATTTTTCGTTAGTCAATCTCAACATTTTTGACGCTTGTTTTTCAAGACAGATAACCGATTTTTGTCGTTGGTCTTTAATTTTTTCAATCCTTTTATCTGTAAATAGATGACGATTGCTATTTTATTTTTTTTTTGTAATTTACAAACTATTATTTTATACATTATTTTATTAAATATTAAAATATTAAATATACCATTAAATATGCAGAAATATGCAAGCATTTTTACCAAATTACATATAATAAATATTTAATAATTACCTATGTCTTTAGTATTTCTTAAATCATTTTCAGTCTCCAAGTTTACTTCATTTTCAAGATCTCCAACACTGACTAAATCGTCTTCTACTGCATTAATATGATCTGAATGGTTGCTGTTATTAAATAGTTCTTCAATATCCTCTTCTGACTTAAGTTTTTCTATTTCATCGTAAGGTATCCCTACTGAAGCTAACCCTGTTCTCGCTGTACAACCAAACATCGCCTCGTATGGTGATCTTCCAATACCTATTAAAAAAATTAATTAATTAATAAAAATAAAAATTATTAAAAAAAATTGTTTTTAGTTAATAGCTTACCTGAGTTCAAAGCCCGATTTTTTTGAAATTGCACAAATTTTAATGCCATTTGCCAGTCTTTTGATTTATTATCAGTCATCCAAGAAGCCAAAATTTCTTCAACGTCCCTATTCGCGCGTTCAATTGATCCTTGGGTCTGGCTATGACGAGGCTTGCCATGCACAATTTTGATGTCTCCCCACATTTCATTTAAATTTGTTATAATAGAATTAACAAACTCACGACCATTATCCGAGTGGAGTATAGCGGGTGCACCAAATATTGTATAAATATCTATCAAATTTAAAGCGATTTCTTCGGCCCTTTTTGTCTTCAGAGGTTTTAAAATAACAAATTTCGTTAAATGAACTTGATAATTCATTATATAGCGATAATTATTATAGTTTTGAGATTGCATGTCAATCAAATCAATTTGCGCTCTTGAATTAAATGCGGAATGTAGAATTGGTTTTGTCACAAGCCCTCTTTTCGGATTTGATTGTTTTACTTGACAATTACTGCATAAACCTAAATATGCCATAACTGCCTCCGTTGTCACATTACAATATTTTGTTTTTAACACAGCCATCATCCTATTTCTACCACCATGCCCTACTGATAAATGTGCGGCATGAATTACTTCAAACAACTCGTCTACTGTGACGTAATATAAAACGTCAGATTCATTATCAACTATAGGTTTAATCAATTTTTCTTTTCCCCCAATTGACACAACATCATATTTACGTATAAGTCTTTTATTCGTTACCGTTTTTTTTAGTGTTCCAATTTTTAATTCTTTTATTTTTTGAATCTTGTTGTTGTATTCTTCAAAACTAAAATAAAATATATTGTCACCTCTCTTTTTACTGCTGACAATTTTGTCAATTGCTGCTTTAAATTTGTTCTCCATACTTTAATATTAAAATTAAATAAAACTATGACACTATAATTTAATCGAACTTTTAATATATTTTGTTCACTGGTGACACAAATTTTTACAAATAATATTATTAAACACACACTCGTCGCATATACAACTCGCTATAATATGCCCGTAGATACTAACTAATAAACTAAAAGATTATCTCATATTATTACTCGGGTTATCGACGTTATTGCTAGTTGGGATTTTCGTTTATCTATCTACTTCCGTCATGATATTTTCAACTAACGAAGCTTATTCAGCACCTACACGCTTATCGCTGATCGTTCACATCGACATAAAAATATTGAACATCATTCTCCAATTAAACTGGTGATTGACGACAATAACCGGAGAATGTCTGCATTTACAACGTTTACCAATTTTTAGGTAAATGATGTCATTTACCGGGGAATGACGTCTTTTACCTCGTTTACATCATTTACCGTAACATATATATATAATATATATATTATTATATATATTATATAATATTAATTATATAATTAATATTTATTATTTTATTTAATAAATAATTAAATAATTATTATTTAATTTTTTTACTTATTATTATTTACTTATTTTTTTTTATTCTACAATGATAAATAGGAATAGAAATTTTTATAATATGATGTAGCGAATGAGGAAGTTTTCAATTAAGAAGAAAATATAATAAAAATATTTAGGTATTTAAATACTTCATAATATTTTTTAATTATCGAAACCAACAATCCCAAAAAAATGGTTTAAGGTTATATATACTTATATAAATATTTAACTGGCACATACAACTTATTAAGACTTCCCAAGTTTAACATTTTGACACGCGACCGAAATGTTTGTTACTCCTGGTCTATAGGAATCGAGTATACATATGAAATAAACTCGTAAGGAGCCAAGGAGGGGATTTAATGGGAATAGATGTTGGCTTTTTGATTTGATTTTGATTTTTTTTTTAATATTTGGGATCCATGTTAACGCACCGTAGGCATGCGAATTCAAACTACCCGTTTTCTATCAATTTTACAATTTTTTCGAATCAAAATGATTTATGATTAATATTATAGTGTGTTTAATTGTTTTTGTACGTCACGCGCTCACGCCAACCGACCGACCTCTCTAGACCTTATCTGTTTAGCTCTTTTCGGTCGATGAACGAGCAACTAATATATTTTGCCTTTTTATCCGAATTAACATGTTACCGAAATAAGATATATTTTATATAAGTTACAACTCACAGCTACAGCAACAATGACATGGTGGTTAAAGGTCGCAATATATATTATGGTCACAGACACTCACGTGTCACGCGCTGTAGATTATAATAGGTACTGTATGTGCGGATATCGAATTAACGTCGAGAGAAAGTCCACAAAGTAAAAAAAAAAAATTCTCCGGGATGTGTACGCGTATAGTATCCGACTGTTGTTTGTTCATTGTCTGCCGGAAAATTCACGACAAATTATTTTAATTCGGCCGGTAATCACTAATCAACAATGTCGTGGATATACAATTTAATACACATAATATATAATATGTGTGTGTCCGTGTTTAACCGGTATAACTTTACAATAGAAAACCCGCATACGATGTGAAACGTATTTAAAACAAACGGGCGTAATATTATTATAATCGTCGGCGTAAATTAAGTATCCATGTAAAAACTAATTAATTAGCTACGGATATATATATATATATAATATATACCTATACATGCACCTACCTGCCTACATACATAATATTATACTACACTCAACGGCCATCCTCGCGATGGGATGAGAATAATAAAATTATCTAAATGCGCTACACATTTCATATTGTATTATATTATTATATCCGTCGGCCATATCATTATTTTCTGACCCAAAAACGTGGAATAAAGAAGAAATCTAAATTCATTGTAGGACTGAGCTTTGAGTGTGTTCACAAACATTTCTAACGTAACACAATATTGTGTATGTGTGTGTGTGTGTGTGTGTGTGGCATTATTATTATAAGCGTGTTCAATGTGTATCTTGTGTAGGTAAATGTTATTATAAATAAGTATATGACACGTTAGACTAATGGCACCTAGTCAGTAGGTCAAATGATGATGATATTATTATTATATCGTCAGACGAGATTTAAAATTATTTGAGCCGCTCATACGGTAAGTCGGGAACGGGCACATACGTATATAATAAGACTATATAGTGTGTAATGGCGATGTGCGCGTGAAAAATTTAATTATAATAAAGACTCATATTGTTACTCGTGGTAGGTATACGAACATATTATTATAGTGTATAATATTCACCGAAAATCAAAATCATTGTCGGTAAAAATATTTTTTCGATATTCTAAACGTGCGGCTGTGTGCTTATAGTGGCAATCTATGTATAATAATATGTATGTACTATGTATATAAGTGGACAGAGATAATTTATTTCATATGTAAAAACTGGAAATGACAACTACGACGACCATAACTAGTCATAGCGGTTGAACAGTCCAATTGTATTTATATTAAGCACTATTTTTTTTTTGTGAAGAATATAATATTATGTACAGATGAGGTCCAAACTGATTTCACAATTGACTGCGTTATCGTCATATTGCGAACAGAAATCACTGCAACCTCGAGACCATCATCGTTGACGAGCCTGGTTCGGTGACTTCTTTATTGTTACGTTAATATCTTAAGACTTTTTAAGTGCCAATATTACGGACATAAAGATTTTAAAATATTACGTGTTGTGCTTGGTGGCGCATTAAACACCAGAATACGATTCTGTCATTCGATTTTCGTATTTATCTTAATAAGATATATACACAATGGAATTTTCTATACGTATGTCACTACAAATAGTTTATAAATAATATATATATAAACATAAATGAATCCGATTTTCTATAGTTTATTAAATTGTTTTGGTATAATTCTTTTTCAACAACTTCGGCAAAACCAATTTTTTTAACAGAAAAACAATTATTCAAAATACGCAATGAAGCCACAAATCCAAATTAAGCTTTAGAAATAAACCAAAATCTAACCTTAAGTCACTCACCACAATTCTTTAATAGTCTGAAATTACTCAAGCTAAAAATTAATATATTAACCAAGGTAGTAAAGTCGATCATATTTTACAAATTATCTTAATTCCCACATAACTTATATAAATATCACTTATAGATCTCTCTTGTAAATTAAGTTATATTAAAAATTGACATGTAATTCAAATCTAGAAATATAAAACAAAATTATTATTATTTAAAAATATTCATATTTATAAATTGTATTAATAAATCCTAAGGAATATTTCGGTGTTTTAATTTTTTTTTTCCAAGATAATGAATAAACGATACGAGATCGGATGGCAGTTTGTGGTTGACAGTTCCCACCCATTCCTTGCTTTTTGAACGGAAAAATAAGGTATTTAAACTTTCATAAAATTTGCTGATTATTAAAAACAAATTGTAAATATCTGTATTGAAAATCTATTTTATGTGTATAATGACGTTGATTGTGAACAAATAAAAAATGAGTGGTTTAGAATTGTTGAATAATATGACCTATTTTTTATTCTTTTGAACTTTTAGTTTCACGCCCGTATTCTCTTTCCTATACGCACCATCAAAATTATAGTTATTAGTAGGTAATTAGTAATTACTGCCTGATTATTAGAAACGTATATTGCTTTCATTTTTCATGTCATTTTTATTAAGTATCTATATCTTATGGGCCAGGTAAAAATCATATTTTGATTTTATACAACTTTATAATCAATTGTATATCTAATCAGTAATCACTATTCATTAATCAGTACATTCAATTATACAATATAAAATAACTTTAACTCAAATTCTCATACATGTATTATTTACGTCGTATTAGGTACAATTCAATTAGTTATTAAATGAATTAGACGGTATCTACTAACGGTAACAAACTAAACTCAACTTGACCAGTTTTTCACTCAGAAATATAGGGTCTGCAAGGAAGAATTTGAATAAGAGAGGCTATGAAATTACATTTATGTTTTCTATAGTTCCAATAGTAAGTTTAACTGGATTAAGTGTACTTAAAAGTTCTTTATGGTATTTACCAATTACGAGTTATCCATAAAAATAAAACTAATTCTACAAATTATTCAAATATTAAGTACCTATACTTCTCAGACATACACATACTTTATAAGTAAAAACAATATTGACAGCTATAACATTTTTTAGTGTTAATTAAATTCGAGATAATCAGGTTGTACTCTATGCCAACAAATATACTTACATCGCACTAATGATGGTCGTCGTAAATCGTAATTATATCGTATGCGATCGTCTATGATGAATAACAGAATCGTTGATCAGTAAAGTGACTAACGAGTGTCGAGTGGAGCTGAAAGTCATTACACTATTAGGCCCACCGAATTCTTCATTATAATTGTTTCTTTGTACATAATATTTTAATATGCCCATTCTGACCTATATTTATCACTACTTCTAGTATATACAATAATACTATATATAAAATGGCGTATATGTATCTTTTATACGGAACGAGTGGCAAAAAATGTAGTTTAAGACTTTTTTTACATATATACTACTACTTATTATATAGGTATTCATCTATTCATGTATTCAACAATTTTAAGCTCTTTATAAGTATTTTATTACTTTTTTTTCATTTAATTTTATTTGATTTTACAGTTAATCATATTTCTAGTACTGTTATAGAAATGTAGATCAAAAAAAAATTAATAAAATAAAATAACGTATTGTATGATATAAAAAACTAAAATGTCACCTTTGTGCATGTGGAAGACTTAAGTATGCAGTTTGTTTAACTGTGTCGTAAATGCTCATAATTGCTAATTCCTTATGCAGTCAGTTGCCGCAACTGTATATTATATGTTCATTTGGACCTATTCACAGATAAAATCTATTAAATTAATTCTAACTTGAAAATCTGCAGAAGCCATTAACAACATTTATCAATTTACATTATTATCTAAAAATCTTTTGAAAAACAAAACATTTCTAGTTTTTAGAGCCTCTTAGACTATCTCTTCTCTTTAATTAATATACATAATTCAAAATTCAGAAATTTCAATGTATTCAAATTAAATTATAGTTGTTTGGGGGGGGGGGTGAAATTGGAAAAAGTGGACTGACCGATCTCAACTAGACATAATAACGAATTCAAATCAGTTTTCAGAAATATTTTCGCATTTATTAGATCGATCGGTAAGATGGTCAAAAGATGGGTATGTTTTTATTAAAATAACTGTCCGTCACCGATCCCTTTAATGTATATATTTATATTATAAAAATGAATCGTGAACTTGTAGCTGATAAACAGCTGATTATAGTAATTTTCATTTTCATTTTTGTGAGTAGCTCATAGGCCTTATACCACTATTGCTAGTCAAGATATTCTTTATAGAACTTGAATACTAGTATAATACTATCGAGTAGTCATATCATAATATAAATATACAACAAATCATTTACTTTCTAACTTAGCATTACTTTTTAATTTATATAAACTATTTATAAATGGATCTATGTTATACTTATTTGTTAATTTAAACGTGAGATTTATTGGAAAGTTTGACATCAAGTTGGTAGAAGTAAAACGTGTGTAAAACACATTAGTATTTTTTTAATAACAGTTGTTTATCTTAAAATTAACCATTGATAATAGTTTAAAACTATTTATAAAGTTATAAGAGAGCTTAAACAAAAATATTAAACCTAATTTATTACGACGTAATTATTTCTAACGAGTCCAAATTTAAACAATCAAGTAAATAAACATACGATGTGTGGAGATCTATAAATATTATAATTAAAAGATACAAATCATAAAAATCAATTTTGTATGGTTTTGTATATCGTAATTTAAATTAAGTTGACGAGGAGAAGAAAAAGAAGAATTATAATTGAGATGTGACTGAACGAGAGAGCAATAAAGGAATTATAAAGTATACATATTATTGAAATTATTACAATAACGTTTAATAAAGCAAATTGTCTTGCAACTTTATTCACAATTGTAGAAATGTGTATATAAATAATATGTAAATAATTGTAGCATACGCCGAATAGTAACAACGTGGTGACATTCGGGAGGATATTTTGAACTACTGTGAAAAATATATAATATATAATAAACAATATAGTCATAGTATAATTTATATAGTTTAAATGTTATATTGTAATTTTAAAGAAATTATATTGAATTATAAGCGTTATAATCAATTATATCTGTTATAATTTTTAATTTAATTAAACTGGCTTATGCTAATACGATTAATGACCTCTTTATATTTATTAAAGTTATGAGTAATAGCAGTTAATATACTAAATGTTAAGTATTATTTATCACTTGTCAGTGATCATTATTTAAAGTATCAATTCACTATGTTGTTATTCGTTTAGAGTATATTGACAATAGGACTTATATATGTTATGTAAACTTTTTCTATCATAAATTATTTAACTTAAATTTTTCACCGTGTATTCCATAATAAGGAACGTAATTTATTTGCATATTATTAATAAAATATTTTGAAGGTAATAAAACACATATATTTTACATTTTAATTTTTAAATCTTATTATAAACATATTATTAAAAATGTTTTGGATTTTTTTATTATAAGTATTTAATGCAAAATTAGATTTTCAACGCACAGAGATGTTCGTTTTATGTTTATGGTGATTTGTCTACATACAATCATCTTATTGAATAATTTGGTCAACAAATATCCAAAACACGAAAAGAACATCCAGTAAAACTGTTAACAATGTTGTCTGAAATACTCCTGTTGCAGGTAATCCAGATTGCTACTTCGTTGACATATTATTTAATCTAACGTCACATACACAATGCACGTTTGCAGTCGCAACTCTAAATAAATAATTTCATTTTCACCAAATACTGAATTTTAACGCTTTAGACAACATATGAAAAATATCTATCATACATTATACTCTATCGATTTCCATCAAATTGAACATAAAATGCTATTTACCGTGTAGATATAGACATTAGTTGGTCGAACTTAAATCGATTTACGTGTAAGAATACACGAATATATTAGGTTTAAAATAGGTTGATGCATATTCGTATATATTCGGTGGAAAATTGCGTTTAATTAACGTCGATAATACGTGTATTTTTGGTGTATAAGTATAATAGTTGCCGCAGGGGCGTCATTTCACATTTTATCATGAAATGCAATACCAATATTGATACTCTAAAGTAATACCAGTCATTCGCACTCGAGTCATCCCATGAATTTTTTCAACACACTTTTTGTGTAAATGTAGATTATTTTATAGAAATCATAGTATAAAACAAATAACAATGATTTTGTTCATGGGATGCATTAGCTCACTCTTGCATCCCAAAAATGACGGCACTGTATAGACGTATTATCAAACATACATCTATTATCGGTCGTCATGAATCACAAGGGCACGACGATTACATTATTATTTTTCAACGCTCTGTACATTCAATACGACTGCAGTGGTTATACTGCTATACGCCTATACCTATCAACTATCTATAGTGATATGTACCTGCCAACTAATAATTCATTAAAACGTTGTCTTTGTCATTGAATAAACAAGTTATAACAATAACGATGACTTATTACAAAACAACGTATCACAGGTACTTGGGTATTAATTCTATATTATTATTTATTAATTACGAATTTTACCAGTTTCGCCGAATCGAACTCTGCTCTTTTTCTGTGGCGCAAACTGTTTTTAAATATTATTATCGTGCTTATTGCGAAAGCGAGCAAAACGCGTATTTACATTTGACACGTCTCTCCTGCGTATATAGCCTGCAGTGCATAATAATAATAATAATAATAATAATAATATGATAGTCAACAGAACGGCACCTGTTCCGTCGATATTAATTTATGCATAGCTACGCGCCTACACGTAAACACGTGCTACCATATCACAACCAGTGACGAAAGTAAAATCTTTTAGCCTGTAGACTATATGCAGTGACGCGATTTTCACTGAAAGAGAATGGAAATCTGTACTCAAACTGATATTAAATTATTTTTTTCACTCGTTATGATTATTCCTAAAAAATTTTGATAAACGATTCTTGAAATTTCATAATTTATCAATAATATTAATCAATAATTCAACGCTATCATATTATTATTATTATTATCTATTAGCACAGAGCTGAACGAAGGAAAATGAGTGCGCCGTTTTTAGGGGACTAAGTATATTGGGTTCACGGTTATTTGTGTACATTTTGAAAGTGCTAAATTTAGTCTTGTGAAAAAAAAGCAATAGATAAGATAGGTCCCGGCTACCCACTTACCTGTTATATTGAGAATAATTTCATTCGCGATTAAACCGACGCTTTTACAGCCCACATTCTGACATTATAATAGTTTTAACTCTGTTGACGAATAGTTTGGGACTAGAAAATATACGTGTAAAATTACGAAGCACAAAACAAAAAAAAAGAAAAGTACGCTCTATAAAGAACAGAACATCAAGGAACAAATGACAAAGTACATTACGAATAATACAATAACCCGAATTGAGTTTGTTAAATCTGTATCGTTTGAATTCCTTTCGAAAACATAATTTATAACAAATTTATATACTAGAAAAACACTTATATTATGATTTAACTATAATAATAATAATTGTTTTTTTTTAATTGATAATTTATACGATTCGCACCATAGTTATAAAATATACCTATTTGACTTCTAATAAAGATTAATAGATATAGAAAAATATATTTTTCTAGGGCTCAATTTACCTACGACCTATTTTTTTCCTGGTCCCAATTTACCAATCCCGGTTTTTAGTAGGTATCTTTTTGTTCGTACTTTTTTTATTTTATTATTTTATCGTTTCGATATTTTGTTTTACTTCCCCAATTATTATATTTTTTTATACAGACGTTTTACACTGTTGCAGTACATTGAGCGTACGATGGTATTCGGCAATCACCCGTCGTGTAGGTACACTAAATAAATTATGTGAACCTGCACAGCAGCACACCACATCCCCGAACCAGTTTGTCCGATGTCACGTGTATACACGCCATCAGCTGCATAGGCCGGTTTTTAAATTGCAGAAGAGAATAACGAAATTTCGAACATTCTTCGCCTGGTCAGATTGATCAACGACCCCAATAATTATGCCGACTTGTGTATGCGTTCAACGACCGCGTTCAAACTGCATCCGCACTGATGACATTTTATCGGAACTGTATAATATACATATTATGTGCATCAGGAATTTAATATTGCATATATGTATAAATACTCAAATACATTATACCACGGCTGTCGATCGTGCATGATATCTTTAAAGTAAGAATTTCGTAGCTACATAAAAATAAAAGAATAAATAAAAAAACAATAAAGAAACTATTTAAGACTTACTAATACTGTTTTTATCTTTTAAATTAATACGTACAAAAGTATCATTGACGATTAACACTACAGGTTAAATTTATTTAAAAATTCTAGATTATAAAATTTCGACGTAGAAAATTTGAAATTGCTTACCTAGTTATATTAAACGATACACAAATATACCCGTATACTGACTTTCGAATATTTTAATATACATTTATATAGAAGACATTTTGTAAAAAAAAAAATTATTTAAAACTGTAACAGGCTTACGATTTTTGCGGAGCTCGTAAAAAACTATAAACGTACGATATATTTAACAAATAGGTGAATTTCAGCATATTTCTCGTGGTGTTGCCAAATATTTTAATGAACGAATAATAATCGAGATCATCGTATTCGACCTATCCAACATGATATGTGGTAAACCTGCAGTAAATAAGAATAATTTAAGTTTATAATAGAACACCACATCCGTTGACTGTATTAATTTATTATATCCGTTGATTGTATTCGTTAAGTACTTACAATAACTTTTTAAAGAAACTCAACATGTAGCGAGGCCGTAGCCAAATTTTGAACCTCATGACTAGCCATCTAGGAGAAGAGAAACGGAGATGTCATATAAAAAAAAGTCAGTAGTACAGTATTGGGAGACGTATATCATAATCGTTGAGTCTACAACACCTTCACACCTCACACTTTTGTACACTTTATAAAAATGCCACTTAAACTTAATTTTTATTTAGTAACTATATATTAATAACTGTAAGTAACAATTAAAAAGTAGGTAAGTGAATTTATTACAAAATAAACTCTGTGCAATGTATTTTAAACAATTTCAACAGATTTTTTTTCGTTTCGTGAAAAATTAAAAGTCTAAAATAAAAATAATTAAATTGTGATGATAAGTAAAATTTACATGGTATTAAATTCGGATTACAGCCAAAAGTAAATATATTTAATTATATATATAAACATGGCTAAATAAAATGTCGAATATTTTATTTTATAGATACATGGTATAAATCGATTTTAAGTTGCCGTATTCATTATATTAGACTATTAGATCGATAGAACTGAACTGCAAAAACTGCAGATGTTTATAAAATCTGAACTCTTATATATACTCTGTATATACTTAACGTCAAATAATGATGACAGTCATTAAGAGGTGTCAGTATATGGTTAAAGGTTAAAATAATATCAATTTATAGATGTATATTATGTAATATTTATGATAATTATGCTATTTGCTTAACATTATTTGATGACGCCTATGGCTATTTAGATAGCTCGATGTAACTGCTTACACACGATGGCTACACATTGTATTATTGTATCTACAAAATGTCTAGATAATATATAATTATTAAACACGCACTTACGCAGTTATATTTTATGCATTTGATCGGTACCTGCAATAAAGCAATAATGAAAAAAACCATTAGTAGCATCAGTAATTTGTCTTTGGGTTTTTAATTGAAAACATCGTTTTTTTTTAATTTCAATTAGACAATCCTTGCGAATTGAATAGTAAAATACTAAAATTATACATTAACATCCGTTCAATTTAAAGAACACGTTAAAAGCTACCTTGAACCAAACATTCTTTTTTTCGGATTATACTTCTTAATGTATAATTCACACGAGATGTTATGATATTGTTCGAACACGCTCGCAGGTTCCTCTAAATTCAATGAGTTATAAGTATAATATAGCAATTCAAGGTTAAAGTTTAAAAAAATATGTGAATTATTCAAATACACGGAGTAAGACGGTAGTTATAGTCTTATAATGTTATAAAGTGTTAGGTTTAATTTTACACGAAAAATATGTTACGTTTAATGCGCATGTAATCGAATAATTTGACGGAATTTGCATTGTAACTGATTATTCACGAGTCATTAACTTTATAATTTAAAAATAATAAAAAATCACTTACATTAAAAAAAAATAAGGTATTTTATATCATATATAATCTTAATTTGCATTATAACACGAAATAATCTTTAATTAAGTGTATTTGTTTAAAGAATTATGCGTATTGTGTTTATTTTATTTTGATAATTTTCTAAGAAAAAAAATGTTTGTATTCAAAATAATGATATGTTATTAATGTTATTATAATGCACTAATGCTTAAAATGTATTTTATACCTGTATAAATGCTATTTATTTTGTGCATAATTATAATAATGTCTATCACTAAACCTATTCATTTGGGACTTTTAAAGTTATAAATACAGTTTTCAAATTATGATGACCTAATAATTAAAAGATTTTAGGATAATTTTTTTTAAACATTCTTATTTGTTGTGTTCATATTAGTTATGAACATTATTAAAAATGTTATCGTTGGTAACATACTTGGTATTTAAAGAAACAAGTTTAAATTAATTTAATTTAATTAGAATAATTTCAAAAGATTTTTAGGAAGTCTTGAAGCAGCAAACATTATTATTTATACAAGCAATAACCAATAATCAATATTAAAATATTGTCTGGTAATATTATATAGAACGATTAACCTTAATACTCATATATAATATAGTATTTTTTTTGTTTACAAACATTTTTTTATTAAATGCAACTGTAAATTAAATGTTTGACCATCAGAATAAAACGATCCCCAACACTTATAAAAATATACAATCCATAAAATTATAGAATTGATATTTTTTAACACTGTACCAACAACCACGGTGATCGTATTATATATTATGATAGTTCTGAAAATATAATTAAAGAGTATTCTGCAGTTAAAAGGTTTCAGATGTTAGATTTTGTCATATTAGTCGCGTATACTTGAAGGACACTTGTGGTTTTGTATCGACGTTGAAAAGACAAGGAAGTTATTTTTTTGCAACAATGTGGTTATTCCACCGTACATTTTTTTCGGTTTTCGGAGGATTCAGCTAAGAATTTTATATGACCTTTTTATTAATCGGGAAATAGATATCTATACAGAAAGGTAGTCTGGCAAGGAGTGGAGTCAATATTGAAAATTCTCCATATATGAAAACCGTTAAAAACATTTACAAACACCTAAAATTATGCTTAATTAATATCATATTATATTATAATTCCTAATTTTAAGTTTTAGTACATTTTTTTTTATACAACGGTTTTGAATTTTTTTTTTCAGTGAAAATACAAAACGTCTAAATCTAAAAACTGTAATATAATATTATGTTAAAATCTATTAGTAAACTGTTATATTATCAATTTATCATCTATTGAACAACACAGATTTCAAATTTTAATTTAAAAATGTCTCAATTAAATAACGATGCATACCTATTTACAACGTACAACAGACATCAATATTATAACCTATAAGTAAACCCGGGGTGTTGCGTAAGAAATCAACAGGTGTATAAGATATGACAGTCATATAATGCGAACGTGTCAATACGACGTTTTGTCAACATTATACCTATATAATATATATATGTAATATTATTAGGTAAAATATATTATATGAAATCATGTATGTATTGTTATAAGTATTATTTTGCAGGACACGTGTTTTTTTTTAACAAATATCACTATTAAAAATGGCCTTTTTCGTCTTCATTCGTCTTCTTGACTCGATGTATAGTACAATATATCGAGTGAAAGTATCTCTATCTTTGTATGTATATAGACATCCAAAGAAATCTGGCTTTTTATCACCATGCCTCCCGGAAATGTTCAATTATCCATCGTTGGCTATTATATCTCTTACAGACACCGCACTTATCGGGAATGGCTTTTCACCGACACTCGAACAGTACATTTTAAATGTGAAATCGCAGACGACGCGTGTTTAAATCGTACATTTCAAAATTACATTATTTCCATTATTTCACGAAAAAAATTAAATAAAACCACAAAAATAAGTTTCGCGCGTAAAATTGCTTTTAAAATCTAATGATTGCTATATCACCTTGAAATGTAACGCATAGTACGCATAACAGTGACCTATTCGACGTGAAAATTATTTATATTTGTTGTTTATTTTTATTAATGTGATGATGTTATATGTCTTCTGTAAAAGTGAAAACAAATATTTGGATATTAGATAAACATATATTATATTATCTATAGTACACTACAGCAGTATTACACACGAGAGGAATAATGATGTTGCCACAGAGAATTATATTTATTTATAAATTACACATATATGAAGTCAAGATAATTTTTACACAACATTGGTCATTTTGAAACTGTAATTCTATGGAATAGGATTATAGCTACCTATCACCTATAATCATATTAGTTCTGCAAAACCTTTCTCAGGCCATGTCCATAATAGGTTTATAAGTTTGTATTGTTTGTAACGTTTCAATAATCATTAGGTATTTTTTTTTTTTACTTATGCATCATTTAAATAATTGTTTATGTTTATATTGAATACTTTGTAATGTTGTGTAACAGGTAGGTAGATAATTAAACTATCGTCAAAAAACATAAAACAAAATTACTGCGACTGACAAAAACAATTACTCATATTAGTTCAGGTAGGTATAAGTGGTACAACGAAGTGTGGAATGTATGTGATAAAATTATTTGTTTTTTACCAATCGACGGTAGAAGAAAACAGTTACATCATTTTTAATTTATTTATTTATTATATATTACACACAATATTATAGATTGTACCTAATAGTTGTGTATGCAACTCGACTGCTCATAACTTGCTAGATAAATTTGTCTGATGGTTAATACGTATTGTAGACCAAGTATATAAACATTGATTAAACACAATTAAATTTAATCGACAATATAAATAATTCATATTTTAAAGTTTCAACCGTAATCCGTTTATTAGCAGAAATCATGCGGTGATGACATTGCGTTTATGATATATATCGTGTTATTGTGCTCATAACATTTTTGTATACCTAGGTGTTAATTGGAATGTACGATAATTTTGAGCCTATGTTTTGGTTTTACGGTTTATAACTATTGCATTCACGCGGTTTTTGATTTAAAACGCAAATGTTTTCATCTCCTAAAATAATAATTCCCTAACGTATAGTATACTTAATATTATTATATTATATACATTATATTTTAGTCATATCAATTTCTACGACTACAGTGCATTTTTGATTTTTCTGAAATTTGAATCTACGCAAGTATAAAGTTTTTATTACTATTATTATTTAATAAACACAATATGTATTATTTACATCCCGCAGTCGTATAGCAAACTCAGACGTACGTCACCCATATAGTGTTATATTAATAACACACAGTAATGACCGCATACACAACGGTTTCGATGTTATTTGGTCATGTTCTCGCGTTTCGGTTTTGAGTTTTAGCGATCCGCGGAGATGAGTGTAATATTATACAGTACATAATGTACTTATATACAGCATATCATATACGAGTATATTATATATGAATATAACTTTTCATTTTATCTGTGAACATACGTTGGTAATTACTGGTGAGATATTTATTTTTTTACTATTACATATATATATATATATATTAAACAAGTGTTTATAAAAAAATTACTAACAAAAAAGTAGCACATAAATTCACTATAAGTTATCGATCTCAAAGTTTTAGTTCAGAAGTTGTTTGTGCGCTGCAGTCATATGGCATTACTCGAATATAATTATAGGTCGAAATAAGCACATTCGTGAATCGTGAGTCACGATGACTTATTATTCTATGCGATTGTCACATTTCACAGAGTTAACACAGTGATTTAATAACTTTACTACGCATAAGTATATATTTAAAACGAAAAATTGATATTAATTTTCACAAAATAATACGGATTAAGAATTATTGAATATTTTATGGCACTGCATTAAATACCATTATTATGTAATATTATATTGTACCTACTGTGTATAGCTTATCTCTGTGTAATATTTTTCGAACAGTGCGACACTAAAAAAATCCATGCTATATTCTTAAGGTAAAATAAAAAATTATAAAAGCCCTCGTGTTGTAGGCAAATCGTTGCGATGGATCATCGCTCTAGAAGTACCATTACGGCGCATTGCTCAAAAATATTACGACAGCATGACAATATTATTGAATATAAGCCCGAAAAAAAACAATACTGATTTTTACTACGCCGATCGACACGATACGCTATCAAACTCAAACAATAATAGTATAATTGTTTTCCGTCTTCGTTAACTGTCCGTTGTACGAAAAACCGATCTAACTACGCGACGATTGACCGCGCGAAGAAATCTGTCCAGCTTGTCGGGCTCCCGAGATACCACTCGAATACATATTCTTATCCATATTTTGTGTATACCTTTGCGGGAGCCTTGACCTGTTCAGAATATAATGAAAACAAGGTTGATAACAACTCGTCTACGAACGGTTTCGCGTTGGAAAAAATAATGCGAGTACGACAGTATTACAGGGATTTGAGTATTCGACCGTACATAGGGTTTTTTTAAATTGTCCATGACGAAAATTCTGATGTCTAGTAAGGATCAGCATTATTCTCATTCCTCACCATTAACCACCTATATATTAAACATATATACAAAGAAACAAATCGTACTACATATTTAAAAAAATATTTATGTTACTGTCGCGGTCGTCTCTCTCATATTAGTCACCGTCGTCTCATAGGCATGCCTATTTGCATGTGCTTCAACGATTTAAGATCCGGGAGTCACCAAAACGTGGTTTAAATTAATTTTTTTTAAAGATAACTCACGTTTATAATATGATTTGTTAAAATAATTACTAAAAAAAGTATGTTAAGGATAGCAAAAAATAATTTTGGTTGTTAATATTAATATCTATAAACGTATATAATATTTTTTAAAGTTGGTCCAAGTATAATATGTAAACACTAAATCCAATATTATATCTATTTCATAATTTTATAAAACCATTTGCAAGAGCTACCTATTATCCTCATTGTAAATGTTAAACTGAAATATGACTCGTTCAAATTTTGAATTAAATGCGTCAAAAATTTCAAAATGTTATCAAATGAATAATTTACAACAAAAAATAGGGTTGTCATTCAAAAAACAAAAAAATATGTCGCCACGTGATGCCTACATTCCTTAACTATCGAGTAATAAAAAATTTCAAAAATCAGAATTGTATTCATATAAAAAAAAATGAGGGTTTGCATGCTTTGCAAAAATTATATACGACCTAAATATTATCAAATGTATGCGTGTACACGAAATAATAATATATTAAATAATATGCTCGTGTGTGCAGTGTGTGTGTGTGTGTGTAATGTTAAAATTGTTGTTCCATTGAGAGTCAAGAGGCTCTAAATAATAAATAAACGCATACACATATATACATATAGTATTACGTATAGGCACGTCTACAACGTGTATACGTCGTGCGCGCAATAACTATACGGTTAAGCTTTACTCGTGTGAGCTTTGGCCTCAAGGACCGCTGCGTGATGTCATCCACGAACGTACACACAATATAGCCGAATCTATTTATGTATTTAATAATATCGCTGTATTATATTATAATATTCATGAATGTAAATAACATAATAATATTATGTAGGTAACGTTCGTTTTGATAGAACGTGACCGGCGATAACCAAATTCGTGTAGTTGTACGCGTGTGCGGGCACAAAAAAAAAAATGAGAACCGAATGTAAACACAATGTGAAAAATAATTTAAAATAGGTCCACAAGGCCCGTGTAACAAGTACTACAACAATAGAGAGGCCAACGGTGTCAGTTCTGCACACTTTACAGCAGACAAAAATCATACATCGCGGGCAGTTCGGGACAGGGCCGTGCCACCCTATTGTTCGACGAATAATTTCAATTATTTCGTTTAATATAATAATAATAATATAGGTACGGTCGTTTTTTATGTATAACTGTACATCATATAATATGGACAGTCGCATATATAATATATATGAATATATCATTACATTTTACTATACGCCGATACGGCGAACGACATCGTGATCTATTTAACGTATTACAAAATTCTTTCTCTCGAGAAATTATTGTTACCTGTGTGAAATACAAGACAATCATTTTACAACTTATAATTTAAAATATTATATTTTTTCAAGAAATTCTTTTTTTCGTTTCTATAACAGTTTCAGATATTATATTAAATGATACGTCATATATGTATGCATTTTTTTTTTTTTTATTAAAACGTGACCTGTTTTAACTTTATATTCTCCAGCAATACAATCAAAATTTTTTGACTGGCCTATATCGCCATCTACTTTCATATAATAGTTCATACTTTTTACTAATTAACGGTGCGCTTCTATTGCCTATTATAATCCAAAGAATAAAGGCCACGAGTAGTTTTCACCCGTGGACCATAGTCATCTACAAACTGTAATGGTATACGGAAAATAACTGAAAAACTCCATTCTATTAGTATTATAGTTCACCCTGGATGAAGTTCGGTATATCGTATTCGTATATGTATAATCCAATCGATTTGATAGCCGATAGCAAACTGACCAACTTCTGGTTTACGGGTTTTTGGTCTTGCGAAGTACCATTCATATTTTGTACATAATATATACTGAACTAGTCAGTGTCATGTGACATATAAAGGAACCTCAAGCACTGGTGACACGACATTAGCCAATACGAATCGAATGTTTCCGGTTTTCGGTTAAACATAATAAAACGGGCTGACGAGTGCTTAATACATCAACGGCTAGTTTCGATCGAGTAACAATTTATAAGCGACTCTTATCGACCGTTGTCCATATAGACGATCATGAATAAGTGGTAATATACAAAAAAAAAAATTATATTGTTTTGCATTCCGAGTATTCCATCACCAAAATTTGTTATTTATTTTGCTTTGTAATAAACAAACACGACTATAATTTTTAAATCATACATAATAGTGTCATTATCTACAGTCTACAATCTTTTTGATAATAAAAAACCAATATAACTACTCCGCGAATGTTGTTGAACTGGGCTAACGACTTACACCGATAGATACTGACATCAGTAGAAATAGAAATTTATAAGAAAAACAATCAAACAAACCTTTTTGCTTACAAAAACTATCATTTGGCGATTTATTAATTCAGTCGAAACACCCTACAGTTTTGAAAAAAAAGGTTTCTGTTTATTGATTTAGTTGGCTACTGTTCATGAAATGTACGTATCGACTCCGCAAGCTATTGATTCTTCCCGATAATGTTCATAATAAGTACAATAAAGTACCTATATTGATTTCAATGAGTCTTAAATCAAATAATATATAATATATTTTACAATGTATTATGTAGATAAAATATTAACGTTAAACTTTCACCTAATTTTCAAGACTAAAAATAAAAACATGACTTGTTTAAAAATGAATCGATTAAAAATATTTACGTAGCTTAAAACTTATGACTTATGGCTGATTTCCAATGAAAGAAATACGGTATACCATTATTGCAAGTGTGATCAGTAATTAGATATTATACGCAATAGCCAGCGGAATTGATATAAAATCGGCGGAATCGGAATCAATTATGCACTAACACTATTATAATATATTTTAATAACTGTATGGCATTACCATGTATCAGTTACAGTCAATCATAATGGTTTTGTACAATACCGTCATATTATGGATGACGCGTGAATACGTCAGATATTCCGGAAGTTAAGTAAAACATTCTGGTGTTCTGGAAGTTTTTCGAATTTTAGATTGAAGGATAAAAAACAGTTTGATTGCCATAGAATAATGATCGTAAGGAATATACACGAATTTAAGAGTCTAGTCTTGACCGAAATAATATAGGAGGTCAACCATTAACTACAATTAACTTTGATGGGCAGATTCAAGCCCGTCATGCACTGGTAGTTTTTAAGATTCAAATGAAAATCATTGAGCGTTTTTATCCAATAACTATTGGACTAACGATATTTTACACATTTTTATCAAATATAAGTGCCTCCTTGGAAGTCCTTCATTTTCATCTAATTTATAATCGTAAGACACGTCTTTATTATTGTCTTCCGTTTTAAAGAAATTATTATTTGAAAGTATCCATTATCAATAGATTTATGTATAATGTTTCGATATATTGCTATTGTTATTTAATAAATAGATAATAATATATATAACGATTATTGATTAATACGAAAGGAGTACAATTTAAAATTCAATACAATGTATTATAAAATATTCATTAATAGCAAAATATTATTTACATTTTTCATTATTCTTAATTTTGATCTAATAATTGATGTCTTAATAAATATATTGGTAATGCGCTCTCGACATAATTGCAAGTATTTAATCAGTATATTTAAACGAGAAAAAAAATGTAAAAATATTATAAACAATTAAAAAATATACTAGTATACCTAGTATATTTGTAAATCGTATTATATATTATTATTTATTTATGTAATCGCTAAGTTCAGGTAACATTTATTTATTTATTTTGCTTGCCCATGTTCTAGCTGGAGTAAAAAATCCATACAATATTTTTATTTACGACAATACTCCATACGTGTTATTTTTGAAACTTTCAAGTACCTATATGAAAAAAGTCGCATAATATTACGAACCAGTACTTATTGTCTTAATTTATATTGGTGTTGTAATTGATGACAGAATTACAACATAGTCCGTACTAAAACAATAAATTTGCCTTACATATAATTATATTCTATTTACGTATACAATTATATATAACATGTGTATTATATTTTCTGACCATAATACACATGTAAAGTTTAATACTAACATAATAAAATACCATGACTCGTGAGTAATAACATATTATTATTATAGTAATTAACTATAGCTATAAAAAAATATGTGATTAACTAATTATTCATTATTATTAAGTTATTAAAATACCTTAAGAGGTTGCACATTTTGTACCTTATACCTGACTTCGAACACTACTGTCTTTTGGTAATATGAATTTTACTCATTGAAATAAACTATTTGCATGATAACAAATGATGAGTATTTTTATAATCTATACAGAGTGATTCTTTTACTCAACACTCATTAAATCTATTAAAGTTTTTAAAAATAATTTTTTGGAGTTAAGTAGTTAATTAATTCATGAATTGAGTTATATAATTGTTATAACTTATAAGGTTAGTTTTCTTTTTAATTTATTATAATAAAAACACAAATTGAAAATAACGAATTAAAAAACGAGTTACGCATAATATTGAAATTATTTATTAAATTATTTCATAGTAACATTTTACGTTTGAAATTGGATGCTTGCTTAGATTGTGACTATTAGTTATTTATCTCTGTGGCCTATTTCTCGTGAAAATGGTCTTTTCTGTGCACTAATTCTATTCTTAATACATGTTTCAAGTTTTAACTTACCATTAAACATAGTACATACTAATATACTATTATTATTCTGCATATTAATAATTATTTAGTAATTACAACTTGTACGATCGTACCTATAATCAGTAATTATTTAAATTTTACATTTGTATTGTAGTCAGGGATACATTATAGATAGGTACTCAATTGTATCAATATTGTATTGATCAAATCACGTGCAGACCAAATGTTAGTATGAGTACTTATATTGTTATTTTATCTTATATTAGTCATTTTAACTTAAATCCGCCAATGGATAACAATTCATTGATATTCATTAATAATTAAATATTTTTCAATAACTCATTTTAAGTGTTTTAATTATCCATCCAGTGCCGTGTCTAGGGGGGGGGGGCTTTTGGGCTTTAGCCCACCCCGAAATCTTTTATTTTCAATAATATGTGTATATACAAGGTGATTTTTCAAACATGCTCACCCCATTATTATGCTTTAATTATGCATATATTCAAATTTTGATTTTTACATAGTTTCTAGATTTTTCATAGTTTTTACTTAAAAATTATATTATTAAATATTTTTATCCTTATATTTTTTTTTAAGTTTTTTCTTTTTCGAATGACAACATAGAGTTTTAATTTCATTTTCAAAAGCAGAAAAATTTTCCGAGTATTTTGATACATTTAAGGCGAGTAGCTTATGAGTTATAATTATTTAAAGTTTAGATGCTCGGAGTGGTGTGGTACGGGGTTACCCCGCAAAATGTTTATCCAGTACTCCGCTTGTCTAAACTTTAAATACGTATAACTCATAAACTACTCGCCCTAGTATATGTTTTTAAAATATTTCCTATTTTTCTATAGAGTTAAGTTTGAATGTTTAAGCCTACCCCGAAAACAAATCCTGGGTACGGCACTGTATCCATCTACTATATACTATACTTTATATATATATACAAATATACCACACGCCTTACGGCTTTACGTTAATAAATTGTATACTTAAATCTAAATTGAATAAGTTTAGAGTTGTAATTTTATATTTTATGCTATAAAGTATAAAAAAACCAAATAGTGAATCATATAGTCTACGATAGTCGATAAGTAAATTATTGTTTTTTACTGTACTATATAATAATGACAATTAACCTTTTGGTTTACAAGTTGTATAATAGCGAATTGTCAATGGGTTGTAAAATGTATTCATGAAGTATATAATTTTAAATTGCAAAAATTTATTCCGGTACCGGGAATCGAACCCGAGCCTCCTGGGTGAGAGCCAGGTATCCTAGCCACTAGACCATACCGGATGTGGTATATTTGTTTATATTAATATATTATCTTAGTTAACTACTCCATACGTTTTATCAAGTTTTTTTTCACCCTCGTTGTATATGCATATCCCTGCATAGTTGTATTAATGGAAACGACTAAAAGGGCTAAGCACAACCCCCCCCCCTGCTAGAAATGTCTAAAAATTAATTTTAAATTAAATTTTTTTTATGCATTAATTATTAATACTGAACAGTGTATTTTTCCTATTATTATTATCTGTTAACACTTATTTTCTAGAAAAATGGACCAAACGTTGGCCCATATACCTTGTATACTCGGTAATCAATTTTCTCAAATTCTATATCAATACATCTCGTATTAAATTCAACTTATTGGTATTCGATAATGTGTGTTTCTAGTTTTCTACTGTTTCTAGTGTGGTAGGTATTATATCTACAGAGTTATATTATACACCGCTTATAACCGCCGACTCCCGACATGCATACCTACATAATGTCATACCTCATACACGTTTAAATGATATCATAACATAGGATCGGTAACACGTTTGTATACAAATTTTGTTGCAATTCATTTATTTCCGGAGGATCTATTGTTTTGGCGTGCTTACTAGAGGGGTAGAGAGAGATGGACGAGAGCAGTGACATGACTCGTAACAATACACCTATTATTATTTTAATAGTGATATTACACAGTGCATTTGTCTTGATGTCAGAAGTATAATATTATCTTGACGGAGACGCGACTGTTTTGTAGTAGTCGAGATTCTATTTAAAAATAATATTATTGCGTTTTGTCGTTGTCGTCGCGACGTCGCGGTTGGAGGAGATACACCAATGTTATTATGGTCATCACGGACAGGCCCAATATTACCGAACCGCTGCTCATCACGCCTCCGCCGGGCGAACGAAGACGCGATGTTTGCAACGTGCACCACGCGCACATATACACATACACACATATTTATACATACATAGAGCCGTAGAGGTACCTATAATAGTATATGAATAGAAAGTGGAACACGTACAAGCGTTTATTATTCGCGAGATTTCGTGTCGCCTAATCGACGGTGACGACGACGACGATCGCAATAATAAAAGATATGGAAGACACCAAACGTACGATTTATAAAGAGCATTCATCGTGCGCCTTAGGCAATGTATAATACGAGAGAGACTATTACAGGTACTACGCCAAGTCCGAAAGCGACAAATAGAGATGTCACTCGACGAAAACGAGATTGTTATGTACACGATATATTGATTTCACGTGATCGTGTACGATGCGTATATCATAATAATAACGTATTATTGTCATGTGTTTTCGAACACATCGGTCCTATCACGGTCACGGTACGCAAATATCTATTCGGTTTGACCAAATCTCGTCGAAAACGTCGCTCCAATCATAAACGAGTGTACTGCAACGATATAGGCGTATGTATATCAGCATAATAATTATACTATTTATCTCACCATCATCTCTGCGTATAATAGACAACAGTATATACTGCTATGTCTACGCTCACACTTACTCGGAAAACATAATATGATTTTACTGTAGAACATTTTACAGTTTATTCCATCAGGTTATAGTATCTATAATTACGCAACTTGAATGCTAAACGATTTTAATTATTTTCGGGTTTATTTTCATTGTTTAAAACGAGCACGGATGTCGACAAAAAACGTATTCATAGTAATATTCTTCTATATCCCTTATATCCCTTTACTAGCAATTATACGTACTTATACGCCTGATGCCGCGAACAACACTATAAAACTAATCGTATAACCGTTATATTCTACAGTCTAGCCGCTAGAAGCTATAGCGAATTCTACTTTATAGTAAGAAATACAAATATTATTTTATACACTTAGAAATATCAAAATTATAACTTTGGTAAACATGTTTTTCTAAAACATTCTTTCTATAATAATGTATTTATATCATAAAGACACTATACAATTTATTGTTAAGTACTCCTGGATTAAAATAAATTTATATTTATATTTTTGAATACCTTTATTGGCTTATTTAAGTAAAGTAATTGGTAATAACTTAGGTGTTTGTCATGGTCAAATATCTTAAAAATATTTCAATTGAGTCAAGTTTATGATAATTTTATTTTTATTAAAAATGTACCTTAAGAATATAAAATTAATTAAAATTGTGTCTACAAATTACCCCTTAGAATTTAAGCAATAAATGTACAATACAGTATGTATACTAAACAAACATCTTCTCATTTCTTGGATATTTTTACATTAATTCATAACGTTTATCAAAGGAAATTAGAAAAAATATGAGGTGATTTTAACGATTTATGTACAATATATATTTCACTATCATCAGCAAGTCGCATCTTATACAACAATCTCAAATAACAACTGAACAAATTTCACAATAGTAAGCTACTCTTAACCTAATCTAACAATCTATGTCAGTAAAAACCAACCAAAATACAAATCATACCACCACAGAAATAAATAAGTTAATTATCAAGAAATGTCAGGCAAAAATATATTTACAATAATAATAGGAATACCGAATAAGTAATAACAGTGTACTTACATTATAAAACATAACAGTTAATACCAATGTACATACATATATTTTAACAATTTGTTTATATATATTATAGTATAAACTATGAACACGTGGTTTCAACGATATGCATTACAATTTTTAAATATTAAATTAATGATTTAGAGATTGAACAAAAATAAACACACAGCTTTGATGTAGCACAGTACCTATATAAGTATGATACAATAAAAGCGATAAAATATATAACATTATTAAAAATTACGTTTTATTAAAAATCTTTTACATTTTTAACGTCCGCTTTTTAATATTTTTATAATACCAAACATCGCGTAGTAAATTGAAAAAGAACTAAAATGCACGTGTACCTACCTATAATAGTCGAGTAGACCTTTCGTAAAATTCATCTTTGCTCGTCTATCACAAATTAAATCTACATTGAAAACACGTCGTTATAATATATCTATGGCAGAAATACAAAACTCATCTGATGCGCTTATTTAAATATTTTAATTTTTTAAACGCTATTTTCATAATATTAAATGTATAACTATCAAATATGTTTATACTTGCATAACGCACGGTAAACATTAATCGAAAAGATGATTCGAAAATAAATCACACAAATAACGAATGTAAAACGGTTGCGGCTATATTAAACACTGCAACACTAATATGAATTAAATATAAATTATTTCTATTAATCCTATTCTCAGCGATAGATTAAAAACATCATGTACAATTTTAAAGTGAATGATTATACAGAATGGTGAAAAACTCAAAACACCCAAGAGTTTTAGTACGGATCGATTTAAAAACAAAGCTATGCATATTCTACCATTTCATAGTAGACGTTAAAAATATCGATAAAATAAATTAAATATTATTTCAAGTCAAAAAATGTGTGAAAAACGTAGGTACGCATTAATGAATAATCTAACCGCATATAATAATATTATATTATACAATATTACAGATATATAAACCGTAACAATAATGACAGTGATACTTTTACGCGGCGGAACGCGTATATATGCGAAGGTGGAGGATTTTATGATTATTCACGCGTGTTTCGCTGTATACATGAATATATATGCACAAGTCGGAAAGGCGTAAGGACTTCAAAGTAAAATCTACTCATCGAAGTCTATACTTGAACCGGGTGAGACGTCAAAGTCGTCGTTTAAGCCTTCCTCTGTGGACGTTTGTTGTACGCGTTATTCAGGATCTCAAAGTCGTCAACCGTCAACGGGTCCGACGACTCTGAGGGTGGTGGCAGATGAACATAAGATGGCAGTGGGTCGTCGTACCTCTTTGACAAGATGGAAAACTCTCGGTGGGCGGCCACCAGTTTGGTTATTTTCGACGTTATTTCGTAGTCGGTGCACGACGAGTCCAGCGCCAGCAGGCTGATAACCGTCCGTCGGAGATCTTCGAGCTTTACGAACGGAAACATATATACAGTTTTAATACCGTTACATTATAACAAAAACGATACAAGTTTGCTCGCAGGCAAATTAAAAGTTTACTCACAGAACATTCTCGACGTTTCACTTCGCTCAATTGGAATTTTATCGACGATAGGTCATCCTGTAGCACTCGCATCGTGTGCTCGTTCAGAGTTTTGTCTTGGTTATGACAATCGGAAGTCGATTTCAACTGGAAAACAAAACAGGCCGTTTTATGTTTACGAAAAATTCCGTTCGCTAAACGCAACTCTAAGTTAGAATTCGATCATACTTGTTCTTTGAGCACTGTGACTTTTCGTGAAAAACGCATCCGCAACATCTCCGATTCGACGAGACGTTTTTCGAGATCATCAATTTTCTTCGCTCTTTCCAACGAAGTCAACTATTAAATATGCACGTGGACACATTTTAAATTCAATTGAACCTTACGATACACAAATCACGACAAAGTGTTGTACTGACCTTACAATCTCCAGCATCGGACAGTTGTAGTTTCAAGTCTCGAATCTGCGCTCTGCATTCTGTCAACTGTAGTTGTGCTTTATCCAATTGTTTTTGCAACTTTTTAGCCCTACGCAACACGTATGTAAGCTATTTAATTATTTAATTATATATATGCACGCAAAGTGTGTGATATATAGTTCAAAAAAGTATGTACTAAAATACTCAACGGATAAAAATTCAAGATTAATAATTATTAAAATAAACGGATAGATGAAAAATAAAAATAAAAAAACATGTTTACAAGCCTGTTTAAAATAACATTAATAATGATATAGTTAAATTATTTGAGTTTGATTATCAAATGTCAATAATAAATTTATATTATTTAAATAACTGATTGTAACATCCTTATTTACAATAATATATTATATTTTTTACTTAGTTATAATTTATAATTTGTTATTGGGGCACTTGGTGTCAATCATTGAAAAATTAAATAGGTATGTTTTTAAATGCGATATTTAAACTTGAATAATTTAATAAATTTGTCATGATTATTTATAATCAACTAGCTATATCCGTTAAATATTTTGATTTTTAATTTAGTTCGAGATATTTTTGTACAATACTATCTGGAATATCTAACAATTTTAATGAAAAATATTGTCAAATCTTCAATTACTATAAAATATAAATTATAAATTATCATGTGTTACTATATGTTTAAAGTGAAGATCACGTTACCGTATATTAGCTTCATCTCTTTCTGTTTCCAAGAGTGTGCGTATTTTTGTACTCTCGTCTTGGACACTGATTTTCTTACGTAACAAATCGAGATGGAGATCACGTCTTTGCAGTTGGTCCCTTAACGTACGTACGCGTCGTTGCAGTTGATAAACTAAAGCGCTCTAAACAAAAAATCAAAAATATTAAAACGACGAAATCATTTCTAGCTAAAGTGTAGAACATATTATTATCGATTAAAGAGTAATAAAGCGAATAGATACGATAATATAATATTAAGTGATATAAAATAATATTTGTCTTTGAAATATTGACGACAAAATATGATTACGCGTATTATTCTACGATCATATTATTACATAATATAAATAAGACTTATACAATATTCTGAGTTTATTACTTTAATGTTACGGTGAAGAATAAAATAATTATTATATAGGTCGGTATACAACAATATAGTAATATACGTATGTTATGAGTCGAAATGGTTATAAAATATACGAAAAAATACTCAGCGATAAAGATTTCAAAGCGCTGATAACTACGAATAATATATAATATATAAATATATGTTTACGTACGTTTCAAAATGTATTACAGTATTAAATCTAAACTTACATAGTATTATAGTTACTTTTATTCATCAAAGTTTTACAAATACGAGTACAATATAATCGCCAAGACTACAATAGTAAAAATGGTGAACGGCAATTAAAAAAAATACCAAAGTATAAAATACAATATTGTTTTAGAAATACAACGATGGTTCAAATATTATACTTCTCTGTAAGGAAAATCGCAATATAAACGATGTCTGGATAACGACGACGACGTATAAGGGTAACCGAGCAGTAACTATCTCCACGGAAAAGAAGAAAAATATCAAATGATCGCTTAAACGTTACAACAGCAATAGTATTATTACCTTGTCGATGTTTTTGTCGTATTCCAATTTGGCAAGCTGTTCGGCGCGTAGCAGCAGCGATTCCGTGTGTAAGTCGACGCCCACGTCTTTCGCTATCTGGTCCATGTGCATGGCTCTTGATAGTTTGTCGAGGAATGTAACGAACTACGGCGAGACATGGTGGTTTGAAATTCGTTCGTTCAATCAAAAACCAAAAAAAAAAAAAAAAATACCAACATTTAGTGTCTCCGTTCAAAACATTTAAATCACTATAGTTTCTGAGTCCCCACTAAATCCCCACTAAATTCAAATTTTAATTTTAGCCACAATTTTTCAGCATGTATTTGTTGATATAATATATTCCGCACTTGTTGGGAACAGTGACACACTCACACACAATTAATCATAAAAACTATACAATATATTATATATAATATCTATACGAATATTATACAATTATAGATTGCATGTTTAACGAACTAATCTCAGAAACTATTAAACCGATTTCAATAAAAGTTGTATCGAAATAGATTCTTTAAAAATTCGGAGGATGTTTTAAACTTATTCGTTCAACCCCCATAAGGTAGTGCCATATGGCAGGGGTCAATAAATGGCGGCGCGCGAACAAATTTCATCCGGCCAGCAGACAAATAAAAATAAATAACACACCTATATATTGCGACAACATTATTACGTATAGGTATATGTTATTGTTGTGAATTATTGTTTTTGTTTATTAATTTTTAATGACAACAGGTGATATATGGGGTGCAAAGCATATCTTATCGCTCATATTGTTATTATTAAACTTTAATTGGGTGACTGTTAATCGATTTTACGTCTACAGAGTCAGTCCGTCGATTACCGCCTACCGGTAAGACTATTATTACATTATTATTTTCTTCGTGGAAATTTATTTTACGGTTAAATAATTTCTAATTTCTACCATTTTTATTCAGACATGGAGAGAACAAAAGAGAAGAAAAGTTGTATTTGAAAACAGACAGTTTTTGCTTGAGTGGACGTACCAATATTGTTTTGTTTTACCGGACAGAAAGGGGCCCTGTCAGTTTGTTTAATTCGTCACCTGACACTGGGCAGACAGTAGCTGTTATGAACGTTTTCAATGTTAAACATCATTATGGTACTTAACATATTACATCATTTTCCGAAAAAATTCCCATAAGTAGTGAACTTCGTAAATCAAAAATATTTTTGTCTATATAATATAGCCATATAGGATTGATATTGGCTACAGAAATTTTTTTTTAATGGTATAGAGTATAGACTAATCTACTTTTTGTGCATTTTAATGTTTTATTGAATTTTTATTATAAAAAAAAAAAAAATAATATTTAAGTTTGTAATTCAAATTTATTATACAAAGCTATATAATATATATAATCTACTATAGGTGAATCGCCTATCTCCGTCGAATTAGATCACAAAAAAACGTATGCCGATGCTAATTTGCCCATGAACTGAGGTACATTATAACCAAAATACACCATAACGTCATATTTTATTTTACTTATTTTTTTCCCCGTACGAAATCGATTTATATGTACAGCTAATATAATGTAAAGTTATATTATTATTATTTTTTATGTTTCCTGTCCAACTTCATACTTTGAAAATAAAATCAATGTTTATGTATTAATTTTTTAATGTAGAAATTATTTTCAAAAAAAATGTTACGAGTATACTTACGATTGTCTTGTCATTACGTAAATGTTCTTTAGTCATTTCACACACATTGAGTTCGCTCTCGGTGTGGTTCAATCGAGTCTCTAAGTTGCGTTTTTCGTCCGTCAACACTCGGTTTTCCGACGCCAATCTGTCCTGATCAATCTGCAGCCGTTCGACTCGGTCGGTCAAACTGATTATCCTATCCTTGGATTCCCCGTGCAGCTAAGCATTTTACAAAAACGATTTTCAACGATCCTGACCTCAGGGTCGCCATCGATTTACTGTGCTCTTAGTAGCTAACTCGTTGACTAGCCTCTTCACCGCGTCTTTGACACCGCTCTCAGTGGACTGAACATATCCATCCGCTGACGTCAGACACACAGCCAATGACTCCAAAAAGTGTTGCATGTCAATCTGCATTTTTTGACACCTCTCATCGTGTCCTCGTAAGTCATCTACGATGTATAAATAATGTAATTAGTTGTTTTCAATCAAAACCGTGACTTCATTTACTTCGAAGAGTGAATATAGTGGCTTCCTGACTGGCTATATTGCTAGACGCGACGCCTAAACTCCTATTGGTTGCCATCAGTTTATCTCTGAGTTCGGATAAATCACGTTCCATTACTCTCTGTTGCATTTCCAAATGTTCTTTCTCCTATAAGTGAATATATTTTTTTTTTACAATTAACATATAATGTAATTTATTATTATTAATTTTGTTTATTTCCTTTCAACCACCATCATATAATGACGCGTCATACTAACACAACAATTATATAAAATTATGTAATTACAATAATAATCAATATACATTCATAAAAACAAATCAAATGTTTAACACATGAATTGAAGAATGTACTAATAAATATTATCATACTTGTTTTAACTTATCTATTTCGAGAATATGGCCAGCAGCCTGTCTTTGAAGATTTTCTTTATCAGCCAAGGCCCTTTCTAATTGTTCTCTACAATTCCTCAATTCTACTTCTATCGAGGTTAAATTTTCACTGGCAGAAATATTTTTACGACGCAATCTGTTTAATTCCTACACATACAATAATTATTAATAGTAACATTATTAGTTATTACATTGTGTTTAACCAGTTCGAGTAAACTATTTATTGTAAATAAAACAAATTGAAAATTTGGAATGTCGAGGGACGAAAAATATAAAAACATAATATTAATTGTAATATATCTATTTTATAAGCAACCATATGTTTAGACATCTTTCAACCAATTAAATGATATATACATATATAGTGAAATAATTAATTAATTAATCGGTAAACTGTATTTTAAAATACTAAAATAGTGATTAGTATAGCTAATTACAATCCTAAACATTAATAATTATTATGTGAAAATAACTAATATACAGTGGCGGATCCAGAGGGAAGCAATTGGGGCGATCGTCTCCCCCCCCTCGTTCTCTCAAAAAAAAATAGTCTAAGTCCCTGATTTTAGTTGTTGACGTGATTATACTTCAAGGGTAACAAAATTATAGTGATATATTTTTTTATTACTATTATCTACTATAAGAAATATTTTTTTTGTTCTGTACGAGACTGTGGAAAGTAACATATGTATGTTCCTAAATAAATACTTTATCAAAATTAATGTGTGCCCTTTAAAAATCGCCCCCCCCCTGTTATCTTGGTCTGGATCCACCCCTGCTAATATATATATATATATATAATGAACATACAATTATTTTAATTTCATTAATTTTATAATATATTGATTTATATATTTATAAATAATACTATAAATTTATTATATTTTGTAAACTTAAGCATAAATTATTTTCCTGATATTCACCTGATGCATTTCCGACGCTTTGGATAAAACCACATCAACAGCGGCTGGAGAATCTGAATTCAAAGACTCGTACCCTAACGCCATCGATGCTCTACTTACAAACTCTGACATTGATCTTCTTGCCGAGTCCCTCGCGTTTTCAGCTTTAGTACAGTTTAATTCTAATAAATCGATTTTCCTCTCTAACTCGGAACACCTATCTGCTTGATGGCGATTTTCTCTAGCTAAAGATTCGGATGACATATCTGCTCTTCCCAATGACGTAGTCAACGATCTCTCTTGGTCCTCCAATTCCTAATAAAAATTCAAACATATAATCATAACAAATTGAAAGTATATAAATATTTAATATATAATAATGACAATGTTTCATGTATATAAATACTTTTATTCTATTCCTCAGGCTGGCAATGATCGAATTTTGTCTAACTTGCTGCTCTTTCAACATTTCCGTTTCGGCCTCGAGCTCTACCGTTCTTTGATCTCTAGTCCGAAGCTGCCCTTTGGTGTCTTGCAGCTACACAGAATGAGATAATCGAATTGTAGTTTTCTATCTATATATTCAGCTGAACACAGTTACTAACCTCGGACATAAGGCGATCTCTTTTGAACTGCAATGCAGCCAACTCGCTTTTCAAAGTGGATATCATCTCGTGGTTGCTTATGTTATCTTCGGAATCCATCTGCAAAAACAGAATAGCGTGAGTATACAAACAAAAATATACCAAAAGATATTAACGCGTATAAATAACGTAAATGAAAGGTGGTTTACTACGGGGCGAAAAACATAATTTTTTTCACCGGTACCACGTACGAAACGAAAGGCTCTACATAGATTATCTGGAGTCACGCACATTATATTCCAGTTACTAAACCCTTTTCACGCGTGGACGTTGAAATCACAATAACGTTATCAAGGAATACCAGAATATATTACACATTTATACATGATATTGCGTATAATATTTTTCATCTGTAGTCATACCTGTTCTTTATTTATCGAACTCTACTGGGCTTTTAATAATTCGTGTAGTTTCTACTAGGGTTTCGTTATTGTCGTTATTATTTCATTGAAAACGGTCTCATCAAACGGCAAAAACTGATTAAAATATACACTGGTAGGTATATACCGACTTCTGACATGTTAGTCGGCCAGCCGAATACTAAATCAAACCGCCGACGCCGAGTGCGTACAGTATAACAATAGTGCGTGTGTCGTGAACGAATGGAATTTATCGATTCGCATGTCACACGATATATTATATGGCAACATTTACATAGAACCGTGTTCTTAAGTAGGTTAAACCTGTGAGTTTGGAGTTTATTTTTGGCGCATAAAAAGCCGTCCGTTTCCAATAAACGAGTGCCGTTTAATAATAATATTATGTAAAAGGCATACCCGCGCGCATAGATATTGTGTTGTTCTGTACACATCACATAAAATAATAGTCCTATTTCAAAACCAAATTTTAATAAATATTAGGATAATATATATGAATATATGGCCACCGATTAGGTATATAATAGTAATAATAATAACAATAACTATAACTATGACAATAATACGTAATAGATATACGATATACGTAAATGTTTTATGATTTATTCGAATGTACAGACAACATTGCAAATATTCAGCGCTATTGTTTGCCTGGTACCCAGTGGATCACCTCGGGCCAGTGCACATTATTGTGCGTGTGTATCTCTTTACATTTCGCGAATGTGTCCTCGGTGTACTTAAAAAAAAATCAATCATCGTGACATGATGTTAATTTTTTTTAGCACGACACGAGTCGTGTAATGTGTGGTATGCATCAATACGCCTATACGTAATAATTTACAATACACACGTATCACAGTCATGATTTAATCGAATGTCGCAGCATATCATTATGCGCGTCGTTCGCTATATGACATATAATCATAACAGTTTAGGTACATCATATAATATATAATGTGTAAATAGGTATGACAATATAAAAATTCACTAAATGAACAAGATTTATGTGTGCATGCCTTTACTGGTATCTGAGAACACCTATACGTACGCGCGTATTCCAAAACCACATATTATAATAGGTATCATTATAATGATGTGGTGTTTTGTAAATAAACCGTATTGCATGGCGTATAACGATCGTTAGTGCGGCACTGTGCTGTGGCTGGTAAATAGTTAGCAGGACATAATATTTTAATGGTACATTTATGTTTACATAGATAGGTGCGGTGTTTCGCCGTCTTACAGGTTTCGACGGATGATATCGCGTGGAAAAAAAATGATTTTTATGGAGTTTTAATAAATAATCGATTTATATTTTCAGATTTTAGACACCGGAACGTTGCTAGACAATTTATTTTCTAATATTTTTTGAAAAGACAGAATTGAACATCACTGACGCTTCGTCACTTGCCAAAAGTGTTTTCCGAATCTAAAAGTTCTCTCTCACGGCGGTGTAAAAGACCTACAATCTATTTTACAATGTGTGATAAAATACTTTTTTAGTTAGCTGTGCTATCTATTAAAATGACGACACGTAAATCATATAATAATCATCCCCGTTTACTTTTTGGCCGCAAAGAATGTCGAACACCCTCCAGTCTTCGTCACTCAGCGGTTGCGTCATCCCGACGAGCCTTTTTGATTATAAAAAATACTGTATTTTGTAGGTGGGTGCACAGTGGCGGCGCACCCCGTCACACGTAATCGTATACCAACTCGAACCGACCGGCATAAAAAACTAGCGAGCATTTGACGCGAACGTGGTCGCGGTCGTCGGTGCCCGTCTATATATCGATTCCTTTGTTGCAATAAGAGCCACGCGCTAAAATAAAAGCTATAATGACGTACCGTGTTGAATTGTTGACCCCCCCCCCATCACCACCACAGACACGGTTCGTGACGCCTTTTAGCCTTTACTCCAGTGGCGTGGTTAAGAACGTGTACCGAGGAAAGGGATAAGCCCTTAATCGGCGGGCGATGCCTCCAGCCCGACCCTTCCATCGGGAAAAAACTTAATATCACATAAATGATCTACAAAAAAGTAATATGAACTCGGGTACTGGATATTGACGATACTTCCTTTTGCATAACTCCCATTTATGTATGATCAACTATCAAATATATAATAATAAAAAAACTATGGTTATTTAACGAAATAAAACAATCATAATTGCACCTAATGTACATGTCATCGTCCTCTGTCTTATTATTATAGTATGATTAATATGGTTGTATCTTAACTTCTACGAAAAAATTGTCGCAATGGTTTCAAAATTGAAGAATATATTTGAATGCAAATTTTAAATAAATACTTGTATACCATAAAATACAATATAATATAGATAGTACATACAAAAATTCATAATATAGATTAACATTAAAATAATTTAAGTATATTCGATAGGGTAATGTACTATGATAACAAATATATACTCGTGTTTGACTTCTACCTAACATTACCTAATCGACTAATATACTATAATATATGTTTATTTAACAGGTTTTTTTTATCTAATTTAATTATATTACCTAATATTAGATAATATTCCCAACATAAAAAATTACTGTTTAAATAAGCGATTATTATAATATAAAATACAAATAAACAGGAGTATACGTGTATTATTTGAGACGTTAGAGTAACATAAAACGAATTTATACTATAGAAGTCAATATTTGAAAACGATAGTAGTTCATATGCAGCTACAACACATATTTTAAATAAAAACCAAAAATACAAAGGCTTTTTGCAAAGTACGCGTAATAGAGCGTTTAATTTGATTCAAAATCAAATTTAATGTAATTTAATCGAATTTTAAATACCTACTTAAAAATCTAAACAAACAAAATTATGTATTTCTCACAAATATTTCACATAACAGATACATACTACCTATTATACAATCGCATTTTTCCAATGTATCCACTTACGTGTTAACACGACAAAAAATATTTTAATCTTACTATAAGTACTACAGTCGAAACCGAAGTCTTCAGATTTCGTACTTCAGTATGCAGTGGGAAAAATTTGAAAACCTCTGAATGATTAAGTATACCCGCACGTTACTGTTGTTGATTTGTAATGTGCATATAATATAATAATGAACGATAACTGCAGATAAGCTCATACTATATATATATATATATAATAAGAGTATAAAACGCGTAAGTATACAGTAAATAACAACAGTGAATGCAACGCGGATATGTAAAGGAATTGTCAAGTCGACAGCAAACTGTCGAGTATAAATATTCGTGATCGCGAACAATAGCAGGAAATATCAACCGACTCATCTGCAGTATTATATACGATTTTCTCGAGTAAGCTATATAGTAAAGACGAACAAAAGAATAATATTCGTAGGCGATATAAAACACGTCATTCAAATAATAATAGATGCACATGCACATGTATATACGAATAATACGTAATATGTTTGATTTTGATTTTTCATGTTTTACGTGATATATTTACCTGTTATATATCTAACCTTGTTACATATAATTATATGAATATTTATTTAAGATAAACCGACCGTATTTTTAAGAAGTTTGATATAAGCTAAGTATTATGGGTACAATATTGCAATAACTGCGTGCAAGAATTGTGTGTTTGTGTGTGACTTTTCTCGTATCACTGCGTACCATGCAATTTTAGATCTTCAAATTCAAAGGCAGTGGGACCCTCCTGAGCACGACACAAATTTCGAAAGCTGAGCGCGTTTTTAAGTAACGCGACATTTATAATCATTCGCATTCGATACAGTATAACTTTTGTAAGGGTTTTAAAAATACTTTAAGACGTCTAACACTATGCTTCCATCAGGGCCCTCTCCAAATCTACATCCGTGGACTCGTAACTCGTAAATCGTAAATAATAACTTAAAGATAATCATGATTATAATTTAGACGTGCTTTATAATACGTGGACTGTTATGCAGCGCGTATATCATGTAATTTTTAAAACATTACGTATTTACATGAAGCACTGAGGGAAAACAAACATCAATGATATAACTATGGTTACGGCGAACCATATTGTCAATGTTATGCGTTCCTAAGTTGTCTAACTATAGTCTATAATATAATGTTTTATTACATCCCATACCCGCTTGTCGCTCGATGAATAGCTATACCGTGTTGTATATTATATTATAATATGTGTATACATTGTAGTATGGTACATGTATTTATACGAACTGTACTCGTCACTATAATTTTGAAAGTTGCCTGTCGAGTTTTCCCTAAGTTTAAAATTAGGTTTATAGCACTTTGAAAATGTATTTAATTCGCGAGGACCTAATAACTAGGATAGGATTTCCGGACACAAATTATTATATCTACCCATAACGCAAAGTTTTTGATGGTTTTTGGCCTTTTCTTCAGAACGATATTGAATCTCGTACGAAACTAAACTGACTACTAAAAATAATTCAACTAACATTTAAACCAACTAAAAATCTTTAATTAACTATTTGCCTTAATGACATGTGAGTACCGACTTTAACAGTCATGAACCATACTAGATTACCATATGGTAATCGTGCATACAATATTTCAGACTTTTAAATGCATTGTATTTAATGTACAAGATATATTATTATTTGTTTTCTTATAAGTCAGTTAATAATTCGTAGTTTCGTACAAATTTCGTTGATATAATAATTAAACTGTATTTTTTAACTTTTTTTCTTCAAAATTCCGAATTAGAGTAGGTGACATACGACTCTGTCGTCAAACAAATGTCAAATATACGATGACATAATTAATTAATTGTTTAGGCAGACAGAAACTCACATCGCTAAAACTTTAATCCTATAGAACAGCGAGTTCTAAACTGTTAGTTAAATAATAAAAAATATAACTATGTGTCAAGTGGCCAAGTGTATAAGTACTGCGAACATGCGATTATCGCTTGAATGATTCGATACTGATAATAGATTATACGATCTCGAGAGCCCTCCGAAGATTAGGAGAAAAGTAATAGCATTAATTTAACATTTTTATTTTGTAAGTAAATATATTTTCCAGCACTAACAAGTTAATAAGTGCAAGGAATAATCCCCCAGAACTTAATCTAATTATTCAAGTTATAGCCATCATAATTTATTATGTTACAATATATTATTTTATTCTTCCGTTATTACTTATTTCTATATCGTTGAATTCAAATTTAACACGCCCATCACAGTAATCCACTCAACACGTCTGTACAGCAGAGCGGTATCCACTTGCTCACTTTATTTTTACTCTTATTAAATGTCTGTTGTTTTGCGGACACTTATGTCTAATGGATAAATTTTATAAATTTTCCAATTTTTTAAAATATATATATATTTTATTTAGCCTATAGGTATAAAAACTTACTTAAATTCTGGGTAGAATTTTTCCTTTCTCTTACTGCTGTGGTAGCCACAGATTATTCCATTTTCCGTGTTTCTAACATATTAAGTAATAATTGACTAGTTTTTTTCTTTTTGTTATTGAATCATGATAACACGGCATCCTGAATAGGCTATTTAGCTACACCACTGTATTGAGTCCGTTTTTTCGATATCACACGACTACAACACGAGCATTTCTTATAACTACATTACGTTACAACTTATAAGTGTTAATAACCATACAAATTACCACACTTTTTATAACAATATTCTATAATATAATATATATATTTATTTATTAAAATACCGAGCACAAAATAAAAAAATATGTTTAATAAGATAATAATATAGAATAAGATTAAAATGCTACTTATAGTTGGCGTACAACGGAGCACTTAAATACAAGAATATTTTTTCCATATAGAAAACACATTATTTTTTAATAAACCCGAATTTAAAAATACAATTTTTAGGCCAACAATTAAACATTCTTTTAAATACATGTGTATTTAAATACTTTTACATTCAAACATTAATTAAAAAGATATATCTTAAAAATATTTTTTTTCAAATAAATTAGAAACAATATTAGTATTAGTTAAAATTAAAATTAATCCGCAAATTCACGGTACCACGAATCGAGATATTTATATTAATCAATTTTATTTTTTACAAGATCTTTTGGATGGGGTAAGGATGGCTGTTAAGGTCCTAGCACTTAATTTCACTTAATGAACTACCATCAACTTTTTCCAATAAAATACAGTTGTAAGATTGATTTAACAATTACCACTAAAACAATATACACTGAGAGAGAAAATAGGGTTCACAGTAACACCCTATCAACACCAGACAGACTAGAAAAAGCTCTCAACAGAAAAATTCTACACTCATCTTTTACTTTTTTTACAAAAATCAATATTATAAACAACCTCTAACCAATTTGTACAATATCTGTAAATATCGTCATGTTAGAACTTGTACTGTTTAATTTTATTCACTAATGGACTAATGTAACATACAATGCAACATGTACACAATGCTAATAACCTCAAATATTGAAGCTTCTTTTCTTTAGAAAATATACATAAGAAAAATATTTATAAACATTTTTTTAATTTTCTAACGTCACTAAAACGTATATACTATATATTATAACTATATATTATAACTTATATAAGTTAATAGTGTGTTATATGAGCCGCTATCTTTTCTGCAACACTTTTATCAGTCTCGATTTAAAATTATCTTATTTACAATTTTGGTATTGCTTTTAATAGTATCTACGTATTCGGATGTTCTCTATCACATATTGTTTACCCATGTCCAATACTCCCATAAGACAACTGGAAAGACATTCGTCTTTTGATATTGGAAAAAACTTATTATATTAAATGTACTTGCTTTACTTTTGAAAACGTTTTGTCATAAACCAAACGAAATTTTTGCCTGATCTATGGTAGGTTTGCTCAAACTAATTTTATTTCGGTGATGAAGTAAGGTTGATTTTTGTTTACATCCCAATGATTCCCTTTTCCCATGCGAGCTATGTCTTTTCGTGTAATCTGTGATAAGTAAAACTGTATTCTTGACGTCCGCGTCGATCATTCTTGTATCCTCGTAATAACTTCGTCGAACGAGACTAAAAATGATTAAGTAAAGATAAAAGAATCGTTGGTTGCACATTAACAACGTTAACATCACATTATGAATGTTTTACTATACGATAACTATCGATCATATTGTCGTACAGTTGAACAGTGATACGAAAAAAATGTACGTACGAGTATACTATTATTCTCAATCAAGAAAATTACACATTCACACCATAGGCGCAATTCGAGTTTTAAATTTGGGGGGAAGCTATCATAATTTGCATGTATGTACTTCGTGTATGCTCCCATAAGATATATATAAATAGGGAAGAGAATATACAAACCATTTTGGAGGGCTATAATTGATTTTAAGGGAGCTTAGCTCCCCAAGCCCTCCTTAAATTTGCCTTAATGATTTACACTAGCAACGGGAATGTCCGAAACACCATTAACGAAAACGAATGAACATACAACAAAGCAACAGTCCATTACTCGCTTGTTAAGTAGTCAGGGAGACCAATGTGGCCAACTACCACTTATAAAAAACTGCAATTATATTTTTATTTATTATTTATTATCTATTTTGGACAAGTACAGTTTTATATCTAAATTATAAAATAAAATAAATACAATCAAGTAAGTTTCAAACACATAGCAAAATAAGATTTGCTATTGATGTAACTAGTTAAAAAATAATTCAGTATTAAGGATGTTCTATAACATAAAAAATGCATTAAAATTCAAATATTATCAGTATTAGGTTAAATTTATAATTGTTAAAATTCTCTTCTATGATATTTGTCTGGTTCCATGAAAGAGGTAACCACAACTCTATTGTTAAACTTTCTGCCAGCCAAAGCTTGTTGTGCTTTTTGACAGTCAGGAATTGTATTAAACTCTATAAACACCTGGAAGACAATATTTTTTAATTATATTGTATTTTATTAAATCAATTTTATTTTAAAGTAATACTTTTCCGCATCCAGGCACATCAATTCCTTCAATAGGTCGTGGAATTTCTAGTGACCGGACAACTCCATATTTATTACACTCTTCACGAATATCTTCCAGAATATCTTCATATTCCTCTTCATCTTTAAGTTCGTCAGGAGTTACCATATTCAATAAACATAAAACCTGTAAATAATTATAAATATTTTCAAAATTAAGATTTATTTTTTACATTTTTAAAAAAATTATTACCTCTGTAGGAGGTCCAGCAGTTCCAACAACTGTAAGTCCAGGAACTTGAATTGTGACAGGTACTTGTCCAAGGCCAGGATTCTTAGCTCCAATACTGGCTCTTTGCACAATTAATTTCTTTTCTCCTAGTTGCATACCATTCAAACCAGCAATGGCCTAAATTTACAAAAATTCTGTAATAATTGTTGTTACAAATGGTACTATTTGAATATTAAGTAAAGTATTTTACCTGATCAGTCATCACAACATCAGCATATTCACAGAATGCATATCCTTTACTTAAACCAGTAGCAGCATCCTTGACCAAATTGAATGCTTTTAACTGACCAAATGATGTAAGTAGTTCTTTCACCTATCATCATGCATATAATTAATTTCAAATCTATATTATGTTGGATACTAATTAACTTTTAATAGTATTTGTTTAGAGCTCACATACTGTTATTGACTTAATTAAGAAAACCGTATTAAATTATCTGTATGCAATTTAATAATAAAAAGATCGATTTATTTAAAGTTTAAAAAAAATAAAATATTAGAAATGTTATATATTTTTCAACGCTTATACATTTCAAATATCCAAGTATAATTTATGATAAACCAAAATTAAATTTAAACAGTTTACCTGTAAAACACTGAACTTACAAAGTATAATACAATTTTAGTTTTATATTTTTTTAATTTACCTGTTTTACAACCGTTCTTTATGCTTTATCATAAAATTATATATATATATATATATATATATTATATTATATATTAATAAAGCAGATTTAATACTAAATACTATTTAAGGTAAACACTTTTTAACTAATTTGGTTTATATAATATTTCAAATATATTATACATCTAAGTAGTTCATAATCAGTATGTTTAATCGGTGATATTATTTACTCTTAATCATTTACAAAGTACGAATGCATTAAATACATTTTATTATTATCAAAAATCTATCAATCACAGTTTCAGAATTTGTGGATACTAAAAACTAATTTTATTTTATTCACTTTTAAATATTTTTATTTGAAATTTAATTCCCCATAATTTTTTCAAGAAAATTAATAATTTAGGTATTATCTAATATTTAATATTATTTGAAGTTATTAACTGGTTATTTAGGATATACATCTATTACTTAATAGTACATAAAGAAAGTTTTGATTTATTCTTGTTAGGCATTTATAATATTCAAGAAAACATATAGAACGGTTTAGTTCCTATGAAACATAAACAATAATTACCAATGTAATATTCCGAAACACCACTTGCCTGTATGTCGATTTGGACAAGGCGACTGAGGAAGCAGTTGTATCAGAGTTTCATTTTCAACCAAGTACCCTAGCTAGGGGCAAGGGGTATAGCAGAGGAACAATTATTAGCTTTAGACTGTTTCATTGAAATTTCTAAATTTTTTTTTTTTACACATTTTACTTACATTTTTTTTTCAGACAGAAAGAAAAGTAAATGTATCGCAAGCATAATGAAAAGTCAATAAAAGACTGGCAAGGAGAATCCATGTTCTTACGGCAACCCTAAATATATACCCCAGGTCCCTGTAAATCTAAACTGCTATATTTTAATACACAAAACAAGAACATATTTTCTGAAAAAAAAACAAAAATAAAACCTGAAATTTATGTGCTGAAAATTAAAAAAAAAAAATTAGCACTATTTTTGCTTCTTCTCGTTCCATGTTTTGGTATTGACCTAATGTACCTCTGCTAATTGTGGACTTTAATGCTAAAAATAAAGGACTGGATATTTTAATACTCAAATAAATTACCTGTTCATCATTAAGGTATGCTGGTAATCCTCCAATAAATATTTTGTGTGGGGAATCTACAAAACATAATTATTAATGAGTAAAAATATTAATTTATATACTAGGTATAATACAAACCTGGAACTGTTCCAAGACCAAATGAACTGGAATCATATTTCACTATAACAAATTATATTACAATAAAAATTAAATTTAAATTAAAAAATTGATCCTTAAAAAAATGTTTCCATACTCATATCTAACGTCATCCCAGAATTATAATTTGTCACAGGATTACTCTCGGTCATTCCAGGTGTAGGCTGATAATCATGAGGACGTCTTATTTTTAAGCTCTGACCTTTGAAATTAATACCATCAAAAGCCATTGCTTGAGTAGTTTCATCAATAGATCTAAACTATATATGAATAGAATTTAAATTTATGTTCACTTTTATAGTAGTATTAAATATAATATGTACATACCTCCAAAAAGGCAAAATTTTTATCCAAATTAATTTGACAAGCAAGCACAGGATTACCAGCAGCTTGAGCTAATCCAGACAAATGCATTTGCTGATTAAAGAACTCCATCATTTCATCCTAAAAGAAATAATAAAAGTATATTAATTTGTAGTAATTATAATAATAATTAATAAGTAATAACAATAATACCTCAGTTACGCCAAATGGTATGTTTCCAACATATAATCTTCTTGCTTGGCGTGTAATAGTAGATCCAACAACAGGAACAGCTGTTTGAGGAGTATCTGGCATTGTATTCGCCGGAATTTGTCCAGCAGCTAAACAAAAATAAACTCAAATAATTAAAATTAAAATATTTAACCAAACATTCAAAAAGTAATAAAAACCATTTTAACTTATTGTACAGAGTTATTATTAGAATCAATGTATATATTATAAACAATAATACATATCAAAATGGTTAATTTTTGGGCCCTATGTTTTTAGGACAATTAATATTCTCTCTCAAAGAAGGTATAATACATACCATTATAAAACTAATTATAAATTATATTTATATGTTTTTATTTGGTCTATTATGTTATGCAACAAATTTAATAAATTTTATCTCATAAATTAATGTATTGTGCATATAAATACAATCTATTTGTTTAGAGACTATCACTATTTTATGAATACTCTCAAAACTTGCATAAAAACAAGTCTTGAATCAGTAGGTACAAGGTAATATTGTTATAAGGTTATTCAATGCATTTCAAATTGCAAACTTGTGTACAACTAATTAAATACACAATTTATAAAATATTATAACTTATAAAATTAAACCCTAAATAACTTTAAATTCTTTAAGATTAAATCTAATATTTTAGTCTCAGTGAGTAGTACCGTGATAATTTGTTAATAAATTTTATAAAATAAAACTTGCTTAACGTAGAAAAAGAATGGAATTTTTGTATAGTACTGTTATGTAAATCTACTCTAGATCAGTGATGCCCAACCCTCGGCCCGCGAAGGTATTCTGTGTAGTCCATCATAAATTTATAAATCATTTTTTTTTTCATTTGTTGATATGCTGATCATTGTACTTTTATATTTGGTGGCCCGCTCGGAGATGATTGTTTACCAAAGTGGCATTCCAATCAAAAAAGGTTGGGCATCACTGCTCTAGATTTAAAAATAGATTTTCGTTATGTTAAATCTAAAGGGAACAGGAAAAAGTTTGAGATATCAAGTTTTATTAAAATTGGTAAATAATTTGAATGCTTAAAATGTATAGTCTGAATACTTAAAGTAATACATACATACATATCAATAAACTACAACAACGAATAAATTAATTTTTTTTAAAAATTTGTAATTGTAGTTTGTTTAATATTACTTTTGATTTTATAAGAATGTAAACATTAATTGTAAGGGCATTTAATTCACGCTTTTTTTCTATTTAATTATATTGTACATGAATTACTACAATTATTGACTACCAACTCTTGAAATCACAAACACTATACTGAATGAATTACTTAATTTTTTTGTTCTAACCGTAATAAAAATATTATTTGTGTATTTGAGATAACAAAAAACGAGTAATTTTATTACGAGTTATCGAGAGCAAAACGCTACTAAGTGTAATGGTAATTTCAATGAGATTTCAATGCAGTATGAGATACGAAAAATTTAAGTCAGTGACGTATGATATAATAAGAATGTACTGTATTGGTTTAAAATATTAATGGATTCCATTTTAAATAAACTTTATTGTATTAGTAAATATATAGTTAAATATATATAAAAAAAAAGGCTAATTCAGATTAACTTAAATTGCAAAAATTAAACATTTTGAAGGTTATTTTTGATTGATTGGATATAAGTTACAAGTTGAAATTATATTTGAAATACAATCAAAATCCTCATAATATTAAACTTTTGGTACAAAAAAAATAACTGGATATAATAGAGTAGTATTTGGTTAGAAACTATAATAAAACTAAATATTTTCTTTAGTGTAAGATAAGTATTGAAAACAAGAAAACATTAGTACTAATGTAAAACAATATTAAGCATAACATAACATTGTCATATCTATTTGTCACATAAAAATTGTAGCATAAATTGCCCTTAACATTTTTCATCTGGTGACCAACTGTTTAAATAAGATAGGTACGATATATTATATAAAGCTCGTTATTTAATGCCATAAGAAATTTATTTTGTAATACTTAAATAATGGTACAAAATTCTATTATATTGAAAAAAATGTTATTTTTGGACAACTATTTTTTTTTTTAAACAGTGACGGTTACTAAGGACCATGATAAATAGGTTGGGTTATAACTTTATATATTATTTGAAAACTATTAATACTATAAAAACTTTTTTTTAAATATATACTAATTTTAATAACTTTATTTGAAAATACAATTTTATAATTTGAAAAATTGAAAAATTAATGAATGGTTGTACCTGTGAGATAACTGCATAATATAATATACATAATAAATACATGGTTTCTTGAATACAAAACATAAAAATGGGTTAGGTATAATATTGAAATATTATAATTGAATTTTGACTTGCTGTTAATGTTTTAAATAAGGTATTAAATTTATGTGAGTACTTACTGCATTTTGATTTAAAATATCCTAAAATATAGAAAAGGTTTCCACAAAAAATAGTTTTAAAAATAATATAAATAATTACATTTTTTTTTTCTGGCAATGCCAAAAAACATCAATTTGATGACAATAAATTTAATAGACAGTAGGTACATCTAATTACAAAAAAGTATTTATTTAAATAATTTTTTCACTAACAATAAGCTACTTCTATAGCATTCGATTTTTTTACCTATATAATCTGCCAATTTAACTAAAAATTATAAATTACCTTGCATAGCTTTATATTGAAGAGGAGCAATATGTTCAAAACCTGGTGGTGGAACATCCCAATAGAGAGATGGCTTTCTCCGTCTAGACTTATTTTTAGGAGACTTAGATCTACTACGTTTACGACCTTCCCGACTCCTTGATCGATGTCTACGATGACGTTCACGATCCCTTGATCGTGAACGTCGCCGTCTTTCACCACGTTCTCTATCACGATCTCCTCGGTCCCTGTCACGTTCTCTTTCTAAGATACAAAAACAAAATGGCATTACAAAACAATAAATTATATTAAACATATTTAACCCATCACACATTATAATCATTCAAGTACTACCTTTGTCTTCGCCCATTTTACTGTTTGTGCTTTGTAGTAATATTAAATACTGCGGCAACAACTACTTTCGATTTTCACTCCAACAATTAAAGTTTAAAACAAAATGAAAAATACAAATAGATAAATAATGCCGAATGGTCGGTAAATAACAAATACTAACAATAGGACAAAACTAAAAACTAAAAAGTACTTAGTTAATGTTGTTTATAGTTTTATCATATCTAATATCTTTATAGCACGTACTCACTTGTCTTGTCTACTACAATGTATAATTCAGTGTGCCAGTGAGTTCACAAATCATGCACATTTGAAACACTGGTAGTGGTCTAACCTTAAAATCTTTCCTCTGTTGAGTTTTTAATGACTTCATTTTCCCTCCATATTTTTAAAAAACATTTTTTTTTTTGTCTGATGTGGCAATGTTTAATTTTGTTATAACTTATAAAGTAAAACAAATATTCTTTAATTCGTCTCCAAATATGTTTCTATAAATTATTATTTAGGCATACTATCGAACAGTGTCTTTGATATAGTAAAAAATACTATTATAATAGTAAAAAATAATAATAAATAATATAATATGTTTAAAACAAACTGAGAAAAAATATAATTATTAAAAAAAATTGCAAGATAATCATACAATTTTGTAAAAAGTCTGATTTTTGATTGTATTATTATCCCTAAACATATTTTTAAGTTATATAATATTTGGTTTATTAACATTTTTTTATTCCATTATTATTATTACCATTTTTACTTTTATTTTATTACTTTCAGAAAACGATTTTAACCCATCGTTAGTGTCGCTATGAGCATTTCGCATTTTCGCTCACACAATTGTCATTTTAAGAACCACTGGGTTAAATATTATTGGATTTTGACAATATTGTATAAATGATTCCTTGAGTTCTTTACGAAAATGATTACGGAAAAATATTAAAAGTTATAAATTAACTTACAAAGTTATCGGAGTTTAATGTACGTAATAATACCGTGTAGTTAGCGTTGTACTCGCCCGTCACCTGATCGCCTTACCGTATATTTTATAATTATACTGTTTTTATTTTCGGTTTATTATCTTATTGTTTTATTATACTATAACCACAGATATCTGTGACTATAGCAGTCTAATATTGACATTTTTCAGTACCATGGTATATTTGTATGTTCACACGTATATTTTAATATGTGAGCGAAACGCTAACACGACACTAACGGTGTCAAATATTAGCGACACCAACGACGGGTTAAACAATTTATACCGGCGAAAAAAATATTACTCATAAATAGTTTGATGTCCTGTCCGTGAAAAAATCTAGAACTATATTGATATAAAAATGTATTTTTTCGAACCCAATTATACTGAACCCAATAATAAACATTTCCAACAAAGTATTTTTTATAAACATAAGTTTCTGAGAAAATAAGATTCAGACCTGTGAATGAAATTATGTTTCCGGCATCCGTCGTAATATATTTATTATTTATATATTCCAAATGGATTACGATTCCTATGTATTATAAATACATGATTTAGTATTTAGTAAAAATCAATATGTATTTCAAACAGAATAATGATAATTATAATTTTCAACAAAATTACAATTTCAGAAGAATTTTTTCTAACTTTTTAGTTTTTTGTTTTTTATGCACACCCATTTAATAAAACACATTTATCAGTAACCACCTTATTATAACCATAATTTGAAAGCAAGACAACCGAACACTTGATGATAAATTGATAAACGCTTATCATCATATCATACAATAATATACATCACATAATTAGAACACGTGCTAAAATTTGAATAGAATTTTTATCTTTCTACTTTCATGAATCTAGTAAATAACTACAATTCTATTTAATATTTTATTTTGTTGACGATTACTGAAACTTGACGAACATGTCTATTAAGTTAAGAGAAATGTAAGTTAATATATTTTACATTTAAAGATACCTCTAGTCCAGATACACTCATGATTTATTACATGATATTGTTCTATATGACTAAATTTTTTCAGTCCAGTGTTTCCGTAAACATATATTTTATATTTATAAACTAGAATATATAGTTATTAGTTAATTATTTGTATGCTTAGTAACTTAGTCTTCAAAAAGTAGGCTGCTTTATATAACTTGAGTAATTGTATCAAATATTTTTCTACAACTTTCTTACTATTATTATTTTTATTTTTTATTTTTATAATACTCGATTTAACTATAAATTATTATATTATTTTTTTAAACATCTCAAGGTTTAAACAGTAAACACTAATTACTAATTTTAATTTGTTGGTCACATTTCATGATAGAATACTATAATAGTCTATTTTACATTTCTGAAAACAAATATTTTTATCATTGAATTCATTAATTTTCCCATCTCATATACATTATACTTATTACCTAGAAATAATAAATAATAATAGTACTTAATCATCAAAATTATATTAAAAAAATAAATAAATAATGGTTATACAAAATCTCAATTTCATCAAATAAATTATCATCTAACTTTAAATATTCTACTACTGCCTATTCTAACAAAAATGCAAATAAAATATATTCGGAACTATATCCATTTAAACTTATGTTAGTTGAATGCAACTTATTAAATTATATTAACATATAAATACAGTGTGTCAGTGTTGTACTATTATATTGTATATTTTTATTTTTATTTATATTACAGATTTAAACCTGAATATGTGCAAAAAGAATTTTACACTGGAGGTCATATTGAAGTAATTTATATTTTCATTTTAATTATATAAATAATAATTTATTTTTTAATAAAATCATTTTAGAAAATAGCATGTCTCATCAATATTTTGTATATTATTTAGTGTTATTTTATTTGTGCTCATCTAATATTTTATTTTACATTATATACCAGTACATTATTATAGTGTACTCTCAATTATCCGTGGAATAGGGTGGCAGGACACCCATAGATAAGTGAATTAATTCCGCAGATAATCCGCAAAATTAAAATTATGAATTAAACGTATCAACAATTATCAAAAAGTATTAATATGTATTAAACAAACATATTGTATTTTACCTCGTTATCGAGTAATCTGCTATCACAACCCAATTAAGCTGATAATAACGTATAATGTTAAGATATATATTGTTTTTATGTATACATATAGGTATGTAAATGATTCCGAAAAAGACAACGGATAATCGAGAGTACACTGAATTTTAATTATAAAATCTTAGTATTTTGAAAATAGTAATTAAAACATTCCATACAATTTTCAATTCATATGTAATTTATTTCAAATATAATTAGTATCAAAATGTATTAATACTGTCGTCTTCATTTTAATTGTTTTTTAATATTTATATTTTCAAAAGTATTAAGATTAAATTAATATTAATTTTAAACTATTTTTTTTTTTTGTATTAATAAAATATTTTCTTATATACTTTAGTGGACACCAGATGGTCATAATTTATTATGTCAATGTGGCCCTCGAGTATCAATATTGAATATTGAAACAACTACAGTAGCTGGTACCATACCTAAACGCACTGAATCTATTAAGACTGGTGATGAAGAAGATGAAGAAGACGAATCCACTGATTCTGTGATAACATTTACCTTAGATCCCACTGGTAAAAATTTAATAACTTCTCATAAGAGTGGTTTATTGTGCACATGGGATTTGAATGGTAAAAAAATAATTGTTAATTATATTTTTAGTAAAATTTTTAATTTATTTTTAATTTTTCTAGAAAGAAAATTAACCAAATCTTGGCGTCATCTTCATAAAGGTCCTGTTATAAAATTATCAATTACTAGTGATCAAATCATTGCTTCTGGAGGGACTGATTCTATTATAAGATTATGGCAATCAGAAAAGGCTCATTGTTTATATGCATTGCATGGAGCACAAGGTATTATAAGTGCCATGAAATTTTTGCAGCTACCAAAATCAGAATATTGGCTTTTTGCTGCTGATTTACAGTGTGAAATCCATGTATGGAGTTGTGATGATGGGAAACATTTATTTAAATTACAAGGACATTTTAGTACTGTTACAGAACTAGCATTTTACAAAAAACAATATCTTATAAGGTAATATTATAATTTATAAGATAATAATTAATTTTTAATTTTTATATTAATATATTGTTTACTAAAAAGTTGTGGTAGAGACAAAGTTGTTATTTTATGGGACCTAGAATCAAAATCACAGTTAAAAATGGTAGCATTATATGACTGTTTGGAAACAATGGTTGTCTTACCTGAAGAGGGTTTTTATCTTCAAGATTTGAATAATGAATTAAAAAATACTCATGTCATTCCTAGTGGTATTTGTGTTGCTGTTGGAGGAGAAAATGGTTGCTATATCTCTTAATTGTACAAATTTTATTATACTAATTATTAATATTTAATATTTAGGTAAATTACATTTTTGGGATGTAAAAAATAATGTTCCCATTTCTAAGGATTGCAATACTGATAGTCAATCTATTAAATCTACTAAAAGTATAACAAATATGATTTTTAATGAAACACGGTCCACGTTAGCAATTTGTTATGTCGATAACACAGTTACCTTACAAAGTTTTGGACCTCAGCATTCTAAACTAACGGTTTGTTAATTAAAATATTAATAATATAAAAATTAATAATTTTCATTTTTTAGTTAATTGGTTCAAACGATGAAATTCTTGATGTCGCACTTTTGGGTAATGAATGCAGTCGTAGTTTAGCTGTTGCTATTAATAGTTGTGATATTTACATATTTCCATGGCATAAAAAAAAAATTGAAAGTGATGCCAATGGTGAAATAGATAAAGTTGAACTAGGAGTTTGCTGTAAACGATTAAAGGGCCATACAGATACAGTGTTATGTTTAGCTTCTTATAAAAACTTTCTTATATCTAGCAGTAAAGTAAGATTTTAATTTATTAAAAATCTTTTTGATTGTATGGTTATATAATACTATATAATATAATTATGTTTAGGATCACAGCATTAGAGTATGGTTATATTGTAATGTAAGCAGGACAGCTAATTGTGTTGCTATTGGAACTCGGCATACAGGTGCAATAAATGCAGTAGCCATTTCTAAATCTTTAGATTTTATTGTTTCTGCCAGTACAGATACTACATTAAAACTTTGGAAACTTCCAAAAACATTTAAAAATGGTATTAATCTATAGAAATAATAAATAATAATTTTGGTTAAAAAAAAAACATTTTAATAATATTCTAATAATGTCTTTTAAAAGATGAGCAACATATTCTGAGTGTCAAATTAACTGAAGTTGGGCATGAAAAAGATATAAATAGTATTTGCATAGCACCTAATCATCAAACAATTGCTACTGGCTCTCAGGACAAATTAATTAAAGTAATTGCCAATTTGTTTCTAAATAACTATTATAAAATTCTAATTAACATTATATTTATTGTTCTGTTTGTAGATATGGTCTGCAAATGATTTATCAGTTCTTGGAGTATGCAGAGGCCATAAACGTGGTGTATGGTGTGTACGCTTTTCTCCTATAGATCAAGTACTGTTATCATCGTCAGCAGATACTACTTTAAAAATATGGTCTATGGCGGATTATTCCTGTCTCAAAGTAAAAAGAAAAACTATATATTTAAATTTAAAAATTAATGCATTTTATATGTTTTAGACATTAGAGAGTCATGATTCATCAGTATTAAAGGGTGGTTTCTTAAATCGAGGTACTCAAGTAGCTAGTTGTGGAGGTGATGGGCTAGTTAAAATTTGGTGTCTAAAAACTAGTGAATGTATTGCTACACTTGACAAACATTCTTCTAAAGTGTGGGCCTTATCAAGTAAGAAAAAACATTTTTTTGTTTATGATTATAGTATTTATCATTAATTTTCAATTTGCTTTATTTTTATTTTAAAGTTTAGTATTTTAAGTAAAAATAAATTAAATATTAATTATAACTATAATATTAATTTGAATTATACATGTGGATCACAGTATGTTCAACTATGAATAATTCATCTGCTTTAATTTAACTTAATAAATATAAACATTAAGTTATTTTACTGGATAATACAAATATAAGCAATAAATAAACATACAATTAGCCAAATTGTAATAAAGTATTTAACCAAAAAAGTGTATTATAGAAAACTTAAAGTTTATGTTGAACATTAAAATTTAGTATTAATATATTTAATTTCTCATAATTTAAAGTCTTACAAAAGTTATGCCAAACGTTTTAATTTATCTATTATTTATTTAATTCATAATTTTAATACAATATATTAATATTAGTATATTCTTATATGTTGAGATTTAATTGATAAAGACCACTACTCCATCACAAGCTAAGCTTATAGGAGGTGCTTTAATATTGATATACATTTACCTGTATTATAAAGCATATATAGTAATATTTATTGTTATTTTTGTAATTAAATGATTATTATTATAACTGTTATAAGTTGTGGATGATGGTTCAATTATGATAACTGGAGGCACTGATTCAAGATTAGTAGTTTGGCATGATCGTACTGAAGAAGTGAGAATTTCTGAAGCAGCTGCTAACCAAACTAAAGCATTACAAGACCAACAATTACAAAACTTGTTACAAAATGAACAATTGTTACCAGCACTTAAAATGTCCATCACATTAGAAAGGCCAAATACAGCACTTAAAATAATACAAAGTTTGTTTACAAAAAATGGTTATAATTTATTTTATTAATTAATATTAAATTATCCCATTTTTGTAGCTTTATCTAAACAAGGTCAAGGACAAGATTTAAAAATGGTCTTTGAAAATATCAATCAAGAACACAAAGAAAGACTTTTAAATTATATAGTTGATTGGAATAGCAATGGAAAATATTGTCTTGCAGCACAAGTATTTAATAACAATCTTTTTGACTACAGTTAACATTTATTAAATAATTAAAAATGTATTTTAGCTTGTTTTAAATATTCTGCTGGAAGATATCATGACTGGAAAATTAACTATTAACCAAGAAAAATTACAAGGACTAATGGCGTACAGTGAACGACACTTTAGGCGACTAACCACACTTATGACAAATTTACAACTTTTGCGTTATACAACTAATTGTATGGCACCTCATTCGTCAAATCAATAATAATTTAATAACTCAATTATTTATCTGTATATTGTACTATAAAATTATATAATTCATGATTATTTTTAGTTTTTTTTATTTTACTATTTGTCTCAAGATTAAATAAAATATTTGAAGAAGCATTCTGCTGTGTGGTATTATTATACTATTATAGTAGGTTTTAAATGTACTAGTCAACACACATTTTTTGTGTTCATCTTGTAGTGCTTAACAGCGAATTTATGTTCAGCAATTCATGTTTAGCTTTGTTAGTTTAAAGTTGGGATAAATCAACCTTTTATGAAACTTTATAGTTAGATCATTATTTGTATTCATATATTTATTTTCTAACTATAATTCAATTTTTTAGCTATGGTCTGTCCAGTGAGAGAATGCGCCGATTCTGCACATTCCCCACGTCACCATGCTATCAAAACTGGTTCACTTTAGGCTGGGTATCATTGGTGAATGCGCAGAATAACTGATTTTGGTCGGTTTGCAACGCGTTCTCTCACTGGACAGAGTGTAGTTATGAGCTTCATTAAATTGCGCTATTTTATATACATGAAACTCCTTAAACATTTTTAATTATCATAAAAGCAGATAATGTTCATACCATTAAGTTCCCTATTGGGTCTTGTTTTTTAAGTTTTCAAGTTATAGAAATTAAACGTTAACTACTCAGCATAAATTTATTAAATTTTCCTTGTTATGTACTTGTAAGATGGAGACAACTAATGGAAGTATTACATTTTCTTAAGTTACTGTAAGCATTTATTTATTGTTTTATGGGTGGATGAACAGTCACATAGATCTCTTGACAGCTAGATCCCGGCAGCTAATGATGAACAACTGATGCAAGAGGATCCAATTGACACTAGATTAAAATGACACAAAAGGATCCAATTGACGGGGGGTTATGTATAAAGTATAATATGTAATGTAGAAACAATTATTGTGTAACATACAAATCCCACGTTTATTCCTGATTAATGTTCATGAAAAATTTAAATCACAAATAATACTACATTTTTAAGAATAACGAATGTTTTATACAAATTGAATAGGTATTTTGAAAGAGAATATTTTTGCTCATAATATTAAGTTGTAAGTATTGGTTGTCTTTTAAGTAAACTAAAGAAATCAACCAGACAATCAAATGAGTCAAATGTAAGAAAAAATAAAAATAATATAATGAATATATAATTCAGGAAGTTTTTTTTTTACATTTTTTCATCATTATGAAACAGAATCTGAAAACTACAATAAGTGATAGTATTGAGAATTTTGACTGGAATCAATTTGATAGTCATGAAAAAAATTAAAATATTGAGCCATACATATAGTTAAAACAATTAAAAAAAATAAAAATGAATAAATAGCCAAAATTATGGACTATCAATGGTACATGTGTAGGGGCGGTGGGGTGGTCGTCCATTTGCTAAAATTGTAACAAATTACTTGTTAAAAAGATGGATATAATATGATTTAAATATTAACAATTATCTCGTACTTAAATAGGTATTATTATTAATGAAAGTAAAAATAACTTTATTCCATTATCATAAAAATACTATCAGATAACCTGCAGAGTTTAAACATATTATATTATAATTAGGGCTCGGATATAAATACGCTTAAAAAATACAGAAAAATCAGGTGACATGGATACAGTATCACCACCTAAAAAAAAGATGATCGAAGCAGACGCGCATCTGCCAGTCAATGGCACTAGCTTTAATGCAAAATGTTGCGAAAATGCAAATTGGCGTAAGGACATTAACGCAACTAAGGGGGGACTTAGCCACCCAAATATTTTTGATTATTTGATTAAATAATAATTTAAGCATAAAATAGTGAGAATGTAAGATACATCCTATGCAATATGACGTAGAGAATTATTATAACAAAATCATTCAAAAGTAAATTGTATAAATATAAAATATATTATATTATTATATTTATTTTGCAATATACTCGTACATATTATAATTTGATAAAAATATTTTTATCTAATAAATATTGTACGGGTATATTGATCAGCTGCATTGTGGCGGTCACCGTCCATATATTTTAGTTTAATTTGGTGATGAAAGTAAGTAAATTAAATTAGGTATTTATGTGTGGGCATGCAGCCCCTCAGTATTTTAGACCTAGTTGCAGTCGATGCGTAAGGAGTATAAAAGATATTTACCTATTGATTTGTTGAAAATCTAATGTTAAATACCTTGTTTATAAGATCTGACAGTGGAAGAATATTCTGAAACAGAAAGCTATATACTATTTTTTGTATTTTTATTGTAATTTTTCTAATTTGTTATGTTACTATAATAATTTTTCCAATTGGAGATTAAAAATTATTCAATTTTACTTATTTTTGTTTTTCTTTTAAGATTTTCCTTTGTTCTCGTGTACATGTTACGGTGTATAAGGCATGGGTTCTTAATTATTTGTAATATGTGTACCTAATGGCTAATACACAGTTTATGTACATTTTCATTGGACCCACAATGTTGACACTAGCTTGTCACTACTCACTATATCATATATGTCACTATACCATGATTGACGTTTGTTGATTTACAAAGTTTAAAGCCCTATAGCAATATCTGAAAACAGCATAGTAAAATTTTTAATACTTATTAGGTACCCTAATTGTATCATTTATTAAAATAAATACATATTGTGTATTATAATATTATATTATAATTATATACCTACAAGGCTACAACATATATATGTATATTTGATCAATAGTTTTATTGTTCTATATCAAGTACGAGTACCTATCAATAACATACTGGACGAACACAAAAAAAATGTATTCATGATTACATTTTAAATGATTATCGTTTAGTTCAGTGGCGTATTTACGGGAGGGATATGGGGGATAGATCCCCTCCATTGGTCTTTTTTTACTTAATAGGTTTAATAATATCGTACATATACTACAGAAATACAGAATAAAATTATTGAAAACGCTACATTTTATTGTAATATTGAAATTTTAAGAATTTAGAAATATTATTGTTGATGGCCGTAGTCAATACACGACTTACTGCTAAATATGTATATGATTGAAAACAATTCGTATTGTAAATCGTAATTATTATTATCATACTTTTCATAATAATTAATAAGCGTTTGGTTGATATTTCAAAACTTATTGCAAGGTGAAGGTATATATATAAATAGGCATTCTAAACAATAAGTTCTAATAATTAAATGGTATACAAATAATAAACAAACTTAAACACTAAATACGAGTTATTATTTATTTTTATGATATTTATTATTGCATTAGTTCATTTTTAATCCAACATAATAATTCACTATTCATTATAATCGAACACTCACGTTAGTGCCAGTGCGGCAGTGCCGAACTTCCACCTAGGCAAACTAGGCAGCTGCCTAGCGGTCATTAGTCTTTACCTTCCTAGGGTCCAGCCCCCCCCCCGACTAAGTACCAAAAAGGGCCCTTTCTTAGTAGCTGTATTGAGACCCTGAGACCCTTAAGTTCGAAGCACTGGCTAGTGCATTATTTTTTACTGTTTTGATTTTTTGTCCTATACATATATATTTGTATATTTATCAATAAGCACTACTATTGTATTCTTATGGTATACTCCATTTTATAAAAAAATGACAATGAATAATAAATATTCAAAACGAAAAAATACAGTCTTATATATTTATATGTAGGTACTTATTGATAACAAGTATATAAATTTTAAACATTTTTGAGAAACGATAGTAATAGTAAGTGTACTCTCCCCACGGTAGAAGAAATTATATATTTGCCCCTCCTAGACAAAATCCTAAATACGCCACTGGTTTAGTTAATTTTAATTTTGAGCTATTATCTAAGGCTAATATTCAATTGCCTTAATTTTTAAAATAGTGCGGATTGAATTCAACGAAATTCGACCAAAAAACTAAGTGTTTCCTAAATCCGAGTATTCGTGTACAAAAATTATTTTAATAAAAGCGGTGAATTTTCTATACATAGGAAACAGTGCCAAGCGTAGTTCATCACATATGTAGTGATGACTCCGATTGTAAATGAAGAGAAGTACATGAAGTGTTTCCAACGGTTGTGGTGAGTCGCAGTGGCTACGATCCTCTGGGCTGATAATTTGTCCCTATTTTCTTTCAATAGGTTCGTAGCTTTCATATTTTTTCTGAGAAACTTGTCGAATTTCTTGACAATGTATTTAAATGGGACTTCATTGCTTAGTGTTTTTTCTAAAAACGAGAAAACAGATTAAATTTGATTAATTATCCAAGCACACTTAAAAACGGTTGGGGCGACTGACCCTCGGCCCAACCCATATCGACTGATTGTTGCTGGAATGATGAGACTTTTATCGCGGTAAAGTCAATGGTGTTGTGATCGCACCTATTCGATTCGTTCGTCTTTTGCATATCAACTATATACATAGAAAACAAATGTACGTCAGTGTTTTTTGTGAAATTTGCGATCGACTGTGCTAATTCAACTGGAAAACTATACCATTATAATACAAAGTGATTCGTTTATCAATTTATCATTAACCACTCATTATTTCAAGAACGATTACTTTAAACATGTATAATATTAGTAATGGTCATGATTAATAATAATTTTGATTCAAATTCTTATGCGATATTATATTATTATTATAAATTTATATTTATATCATTTAGCCAGTATATTCATGTAGGTACACTAAACTTACTTGTATCGTTTTGTGGCATTGTTTGCACAGCAACGTCTTTCTTATTAAACGGCATAATATAACTGGTATTAAGGTTCTCTTCACGGATACATTGATGTAGCAGTCGTGCAGGTTTTGGAGTCAAGGGAACCGATAATCTCGTTTTTGTTACTTCAAATACACTACGATGTGGTACCTATTGTTTTAAATTATACATATTATGTATATTATGTATAAATTATGACGCAGATACTTACAGCGGTAGTAATTATTTACCCAAGTAGAGGTTGTTGAAATAATAAATTATATTCTATACGATATTAATAGTTTTAAAAAATAAAAAAACTATCTATAACATCATCCAAATTTAATTTATTAGATCAAAGACTTCATTCATAATAAACAAAATATTTATTATAGATATGTGCCAGGTAGGATTTTTTAAATGAATAAATGAATAGATAATAAGAAAAATTTTGATTTTTTAAGACAATTCTTACTGTTGCAGCACGCATCATCATCGGCACTTTTTTTATTTGTTTGTCATTGACATTCATTTTGCTTTCCTTTTTTACTACAGGCTTTGTTATTTTACGTTCTAAATTTTTCGAAAGTCTCTCGGCGCTTGCTATCATTTCAGCAAAAGACATCTTTTTGATCTAAAACAAATCATAATGTATAAATCATTAAAAAATAAAAGACAAAATATCAATATTTCATAATATTTAATAAATTTTATAAGGTATCAAACAGTTTCACTATAGTATTTTTAATTGTTTTGATTATGAAACCTTACAGACGGCTGCATATGTATTGGGTGAGAGTATTTTATTGCAAGGTAATAAAGTTTTACTGGTGTAGTTAAAAATCGTACTCGCTATTATGATTTTTAATCTTAATCTGCTGCACGCGTATTTAATTCGGATGCGGGGTCGCTGGTACGACTAAAGTAGGTATAATACAATTTTAAAAATGCTCAACTGAATGAAAAACGATTTGTGTATACGTTTGAAAGTTGAAACACTAATTTTATCAAAAAAAAAAAAAAAAATTAAATATCTGAATATTTGTTCTATTTCACTGATCGCCTTCAAAAAACAGTTGAGTACTGACCAGCAACATAGTTTTGTTCAGAGTACAGTTACCTTTTCTATTGGATTTCTTACCACAGGTACAGCGGGTCCGTCGTTTTTTATAGACGTTTTCTGCAACTGCGGCTGCTTTTGAATTTCCTGTATAATACATTTGTCTCTATAAAAATATAATAATTAATTAAACAAGAAATCCTACGATGTATGAGGAAGGTTCATCTTACATTTGTACTTATACATCATGGTGCATGTAATATTATAAATATTACTTATAATATTTAGTTATAAATACGACTTACGTGAACCCAACATTTATACCCATGGCTAAACGGTTCGTTTTTAAAGAACTTTCTCGAATATCCTTCCGACTTTTTCCGAAAGGCTGCTTCTGCAAATTAATTTTAGGACTTCCAAAAATATCAACTCGTCAAGTTAGCTTAAAAAAGAAAGTAACACAAAAATTATGAATTTATTATGCCCATTACGCAGACAAATTAAATTATACATTGTATAAATAACAATATATTATTATTATTGTTGCAGGACAACTGCAGGATATGTTTATAATATTTTTAGCCATAATATTTCCAAACTATCGTTTAAATGTTTGATAAAATATTTTAACATGTTTATTTTTAATTGAATGTGGTTTAAAACTGATAAATTAAATTTTTTATGAAAAGAAATTATAAGTATAAGTAGGTATGTATTTCTTTTTTGTACTTCATTTAAATTCTGAGTGAAGAAATGAATATGTTGATTTTCAATGATATCTGCGTTTTTATTTTGAGTGTGTGTAACTTTTTGGAAGCATTTAAAATGCATTGATTTTCTACTTTGAAGTTTAAGGGGATTTTCTGCAGGCAACAAATTTAATTTATTTAGCACTTTTCTTTGGAAGGGGGATGGTCAGAGTTAAACGTTTCCAGTACTTTTTTAATCACTTGGAATAGCAATTTCGTTAAATTGTAATTTTGTTAAAACCTAAAAAAAAATTTTAATATTCATACTTAAGATATGAAAATTGAATGAGCTCTTTATAAGTTTTTTAAACTATATTAAAAATAAATTCTAATGGAAATTTAAATTAACTTTTTATGAGCGTTTGAAGTTTAAATATTCGCGATTATTACATATTATATTCACCTGTAATAACTATTTCTATTAACCTTTGCTATTTTAGTATTTTGCTATAATTCAAAAATAAAAATTGAATGGGGTCTTGACATTTGTACTAAAAGATTTTATTATCATTTTTATACATGGTGTAATTTAGTAATTTGAGGTTTTCTATTCCTTTATTTAACAGTTCAGCCGCAATTCCGTCTTCTTCGTGTGCTTTCCTATTTTTAAGCATATTTATTGCCTGTTCAATTTCTTCTCCTGTAGGTTCGTATATGTATTGTTCAACTGTACAACTTTTTCCCTCCGACTCATTTTGTGTTAATTGATTAAGCATTCTTTCAAAAACTTTTTGAGTTCACTAGCCACTTCTGTATTCTCTGTTATAAATGACGCGTCATCTTTTTTCATAATCGCCGACCTTTATTATACGGCTTGTTTCTCTCTGCTTAGCAGCCAGAATCCTTTTTTTATTTTTAGTGGGATTTTCAAGCATCTCAATGCATGCTAGTTCTCTATCAGCCATTATTCTCTTGCAGCTTTCTTCAAACCATTTGTTCTATTATTTCTTTTTTCTTCAAATCCTAGGATTTCATTTATCACTTTCTTGATTACACTAAGAGTGATGTTCCAAATTTTGTCTAGCTTGCCTGTTTCTTTTATTAATTGCAATGCTTCTGTTAGTTTATATTGTAGTTCTATTCAGGCCCGTAGCCAGACCAAATTGTTGGGGGCATTACATATAGTCTTTTTAATATTTGTAATATTTTTAGGGGAGCAACGACTGGGTTTAGGGAGGGGGCGATGCAGTAAGCTCCACTTTCATTCTAGGACAATTCGTAGCCAGTTTTTTTTTCATGTAGCCATGTAGGGCGGTTAGCCCTACGATAAAAGTCGAAGACATGTGTGGAGAGTGGAAGATATAACAGTAAATAGGGTCACAGGACGGAAGCCAGACCGAGTCAGAGAAGATCTAAGCACCTAGAAATTAGAGATGGGGCAAGGATAGCGATGGATAGAGAAACGTAGAGAGGCATAGTGGAAGCGGCGATGAGTCTAAACGATCTCGAATAAGTCAAAAAAATAAATAAATAACATGGTATAATTCTAAAAATATTTTTACTTTTTTAGACCTATTTATAGATAGTTTTTTAAATGTCAATTAATAATATTCACTTGGCTGAAAAGCTTAAAAATTTGATACATATACAAGATCTCACATTACTTGTTCTTATATCTGTAGAAAAATAATTAAAAAACTTAGCTAAAAACATATTAAGCTTATATTGAATCCCATACAAAATACTTGTTCTTTTTTTGTAATTTCAAAAAATTAGATGAGATACCTACTATTTCATGTTTTATATAAATTTAAAAAACCGTTTTCATATTAGTTATCCTTTATCCAGGTTTTTCTGAAAATTAATTTCCCGTGTTTTACAACCTTCACGGTTTACCAATGATTATATAATATTAATATGTGTGATAAACGTATTCTGTTGCCCAGTCTGATTGCATTTTCAAAGAATGTTGGTCACATTATTATCATATGATCATTTTTCTCCTGATAACCTTATATAAATTTTTGATTTTTCTAGCATATCCTTATCAATGACTACCTAGTAGTGGTACCTGCTCAAAACTAGACTATTTTTCAAAATAGTATACTTTTTTTCATAAGGGTTTTTTAAAAATTGAAAAATGAATTCTATTCGAAGATTTTACAGTAGCAAATCGGAGGTGACCAGTAGTGGCCCATCTAATGAAACTGGTGGTGTATTACCTATAGATTTGGAAGGAAGACATCGATTTGTAAGACAACGACTTACTAACATGACCGATGAAGAAAGAGCTTTCCGTAGAAAATTCTTACATGATCAACACTTGTCTCATGATGAACCGATTGCTGTCCTCAAATTTACAATGAATTGTACAATCCGATTAGACGTGCATTCAGAGTTCCTATGAATGTATTTCAAGATTTTTTGACCCCAAAAATTGTAAGTGTACTATACTGCCTATTACTACTAACTAAAAAATATAATATAATAATAAATCATATTTCTAAGTTATTATATGTATGTGTGTATGTATATGTTAGTGAATACAAAATCAATTCAATTATTTTTGAGTTCACAATACTTTTAAAATTAAACAATTAGTGGGGACAGAGGATGCTTATTAGTTTACTATCCACACTTCAATAATATATGTTATTTTTGTAGTTACCACACTAATACAATGATTAAAATATGCATTAAAATAATTGGCTTAAATGCATTTTAGAGTTCCTCTTTGCCATTTTTAATTTTTTTTTTTTATCATTACATATATTACCTATTCAATGAATCAAAAACTTTGGTGCAATCAGAATTTATCATTTAAACTTAGTTTTAAAGTTTTAGTTATTTGAATTTCACCGATATACCATTTATTACATGCACATCTACGGCACACTGTAAGTAAATGCACAATAAAAAACAGTATAAATCAAATTTTGTATATTGATAATGTGTATTTTTGACATTAAAGACAATAGTGCAATCAGAATTTGGTTTCAACAATGTTTCATATATTTGCTCCAAATATTTATCTCGAAAATGTTACCAGAATGTTATTAGAATTATAAATGCTTAACTTGTATTATATTTGTGCCCTATCACTCAAGGAAAGTAACAAAATTAGTTTATAGAAATAGCATACAAAAACCAAATCAATATTTAAATTAATTTAGTTATCTGAATAAATAATAAGTTATAACTTATAACTAATTACTGTTTCAATAAAATGAAAATTTACTAAATTATCGCATTCCCTTTTTACAAATATTATTTAAGTTTTAACTATTAAGTATTTGTGATTTGTATGTATAACAAACTAATAATCTATTCCATTATTTTTATTATTTAGGGTGAAAGAACTGCTTTCAATGTTCGGTTTGTAACAAGCAAAATATTGATGGGAATCACTCTTGCTTATGTAGGAACATACTATGTTCTTTACAACACAAATGTAAGTTGTTTTTGAAATTTTAAAGAATTCTGCTTTTAAATTTTTATAGTATGTAATATGTTTGTTAACTAAAATCAATATAAGTATTTTGATTTTCAATTGTATATAATTATACAATATTTTCTTTTATAACATTAACTATTAAGAAACCTTAACTTCTCTTTTACAACTCTCAAATAATAATAATAATAATTTATTTAGCAAAACAATAAAATTTTACAATATAGATAAAAATATACAAGATATTATGTTTACAACTCTGCTTTAAGCTTAAAACTCATATTGGGGGGTATAATATATTATGTTTAGTTCAGTTCAAAATTAAAGGTAAGATATAATAATCTTAGCCTTAATTTGTATAATGTATTTAATAAATATGAATAAAATATTTTTATTACAAAAAAAAATAATCAATGTAAATAATTAATAATTGTGAATATCCGTAATAACACTAATTACATTGCCATTAAAATGTATGATCAAATAATAAACATTTCTTTTTTATGTGAAGACTTGGGAGAGAAAATCAGGGTGGAGAATACACGAGTCTCGTTCTCAATGTGTACCAGGAGACCCAGGTTTTCCAAGAACTTCAGATCGGTCTTTACCCAGACATTACGCCGACAGAGGATTCAGCAGTTCTCCAATATAATAAAATAATAAAATTGTTTTTATTATTTCGTTGCTTATTAATTATTTAATCGAGAAATAAATGTAGAAAATATATAAATAAAATCTTAACATGTATTTACAAAGATGTTTTATTTCATTATTTGTTATGCAATACTAAATTATACAAAAAAAAAAAAGTAGTCTATTAGTTTTACAAATCAACAGAATTAAACTCTAACATATTTGGTAAACCGTTATTATTTATTTTGTATGAATAAACCATAATTCTTCTTGCTAAAAACATTTTACTGATGTAATCCTGAAACAAATACATTTATTAATAAAACAATATTTTGTACAAGCATATATTTTAAAACTAAAAAAAAAATATTACTTACATCTATATTTCCATGTAAAATAAGTAAGTTATATTTTCTTTTAAGACTGTCAATATTTTCATAAGAAACTCCCATATCTTTACGCTTAATACTATTTTTCGGGTTTACCAAAATGGTTCTGCCACATAATAATGCTGGTTCTAGAGCTAATAAATTAACTTCTACCTATAGTAATAGATATATATCAGTCCTGTTACTATTGTAATAATTATTACTTGTTAGGTAATAAAATAAATGTTTACTTACATCTACTAAGCAATCATTTTTACTTATGTCCAACAAAATAATTACAAGATCTGCATATACAGTGGACAGTGTAGACAGTGCTGATTTTACACTTTGTGCCTTGTGCACTTGAATCTTGGAAATATGATTGTTTTCATGATACTCAATCAATGCATCTGCTATTTGAGTACTCCAGTTGGTATTGCCAATCATCTAGATAAAAAAATTGTCTAACATTTATATTTTATTGGTACGTACTACATTCCAAAATACAATCATTATAAAAAAAATAAATTATAATTATTAATTCAAGTCTTACAAGTATAGAAAATGGATATTTAGTTGCTGCTTTTGCAATACATTTGAAAACTTTTTGTTCGTTTTTATCAGACCAAGAGGAAGTGCTAGTTGCTGCCATGATTATATTGTTTCAAATATAAAACAATACTGACAATATAAAATATCATTAAGTAAAGATTAATTTTAGTAATTGGTTTTCAATATATTTATTTTCTACTTACTTGGAAGTTTGGATTTATTACAATTAATTTTATGGATTCAAAGAATTAAATTATATTATATTATATCTGCGAGGTTAACTGATCACATTGCAGTTTAAAACGATCATTTATATTTTAAAGTATTTACCGATTATCAAAAATGTAAATAAAATAATTTATTAATTTGAATTTACTATTTAGAAGGTAGGTACTATTTAAAGTGATACTGAATAGACCATTATAGACATATAGTTTTAGACTTATTTTTTTATACTCTTATAAAGATATCTATAATCTGTAATCTTTGTGCGACAGTTGATCTGAAATCGAAATTCAAAATTTCGAAATGTTTACATGGGTAGTAGGACGGTAGTATCACAGAATAATAGACGATAGTACAGTGTTGTACATTTTAACATATTTTCACTTTTGTTCCCACTTTAAAACATTGAAAATTAAAAATATAATGATTATTTTGGTACACTGTATGAAATGATATTAAGAATATTTTTTTTTATCAATTTTCAAACAACAATAAAAAATTGGTCTGCTTATCATTTAGAGATAATATTTTTTTTCTCCTGTGAAATAAACATAATATAAGAATTCAATATTGTGAAATGTGAATGACGAATGTGAAAGATGTGAACGATATGAAGTGAACGCTGAACAATATGTCAGTATCCTATATTGATACGTTATGTGTGTGTTTAATAAAACAATTATTGCTTAAATTATTTAATTATGGTAGAAAATTAAGCAAGTATTATCATTTGATTGTAATTAATTCACAATTTAAATTTAAAACAATAGCTTATTAATTGCTGTTACATTAAAATTAAACCATTTAATATCAGGTACATATTGTGTCCTATTTCATTTTATGCAAGATATTTTTTTGTTATACGAGTTAGTATTTTAGTAATACCATATTTGTTTATAAAACAATTTATTATATTAAAGCTGAATGTATCAGCTGCATTTCATCTGACAAAATAAAATAGTTATGGTAGACATTCAGAGTTTAGAAACAAATAGATTGCCAACAAATATAATGAACAACAGTACTTCAGTGGACGAAGAACATGTATGTAAACTGGTTCTTTACATGGAAATACCAAGTATCAAGTAAGACATTTTTGTAAATAGGTATCTACAATATATTGTTTAAGGTAATTATATCTATTTGGCTTATGGAGTTAAATATGTGTACTAAATTGTTCAAATAAGTTTAAAAGGTAGAATTTACATATTTTTGTAATGATCTTTTATCTTATATATATATATAAGATACTCGGCAACAGATGTATATACTGACATCATTGTGACATAAATGAGTAGAGGCCATGCATTTTTTCTGATAAACAAATGTTTAATCCATTTTTTAATTTTAGCTTTTATTCTCCATTTTGCTAATCAAACCAATTTAAAACTATAATACTAACTTATGCATTAATCTATTTTTATTACTCGGGTACCTAACTGTAATTTCTACCTAGAAAAATATTCCGAGTTTTATTTTTATTTTTTTTTAGATTTATATTATACCTTATTATTTATTTATTTTAATTTTAAAAGATTATTAAATGATATGATTACAATTTTATTAATATACTAAAGATACCATTTACCATATGATTATTATTAGTATTTAATTTCATGTATTTATTTGTGTTATTTTAAAGCGTTCGTGTATGGGATGTAGCAATACTTATTCCTAACTTAATATTTATGATGTACTTAGTGACCAAGTTCAGTCGTGCAAGATTAAAACTTCGAGCTGCGAATAGCCCTATTTTTTTTACATTCTACTGTTTGGTAAATAATATTTTTTATTCTCATAATACCTTTGTTTATTTAACATTTAAAAAGTGTTAATCTTACTAATAGTTCTTTAACAATATATTTAGGTTTTGTTCAATGTATTTACAAGTATACTAAGATGCCTAATTTCAATGACACTCAATTTTAGTAATTTGGCTGCTGATTCCATCAATATAACGCTTTGGATTTTAGTCAAATGTTTTTTTTTGGCTACTGAAATGAGTGTAGTAGTCTTTGCCTTAGCTTTTGGTTAGTAATAAAATAAAACAATTTTATTTTCAGTTTGAATTGTTTTCCTTTCTAAGTTTAAATACAATTAATATGGTATCAAAAGTAACTAAAATATTTTATAAATACATGCAACCAACTTAACAGCTTTGAAATTAACCATGATATATCATTTAATTTCCAATTTTATGATTATTATAGGTCATATGGAAAGTAGAAGCAGCATAAGATATGTACTAATCACAACATCATTTATCTCGTTAGCTTATTCGGCTAGTCAAGGAGCCTTGGAAATTTTTATGCCAGACTCCATTTTTAGAATCAACTCTAAGGATTTAAATTTATTTGGTCATGGTGGTATTGTATTTTGGTTAATAAGTTCTGTCATTTTTACTATGGTAATATATTGAAAAAATTAATTGATGATCATCAAATATTTATGATTTTTTTTTTTTTTTATAGCTGTATTTGCTCATACTGGTATTGCCTCAGACTAGACTTCGAGAGAAACTTGCATTACCAGGTAAATGCTTTTATTATTTTTGTTATTATTAGTATTAAAAAGTTTTAAAGCTACCTATGTGATTTAAAAAAAATATATTCCAAGAAGGAAGGGTATCATTAATGACTTGTATCATGAAAAATTACTTGATAAATTATTAAAATATTTTGTATTTTGTTATTGTATATTTGTTTTTAATAATTAATGATATATAAAAATAACAATTTATGTTTTTTTTCAGTTAATCGGTCATTTTATGTATATGTATCACTTTTAGCAAATTTAAATGGTATTGGCTCTATTGGTTGTGCATTTTTATTACTAAAAATTACTGAAGGACTTTGTATTGTTGATGTAACAACATTTTTATATTTTACACTATTTACTCCTCTAGTCTACATAACATTTTTGAGCTCATTCTTTAGGTAAATATTATTTAAGATAAAAAAAATATATATGCACTATAAAAATAAATATTATTATTAATTTATTATTTATTTTATTAGTGTTTCACAATCAAGTATTATGTTTTCTTATAAAGCACAAAATGATGATCGTGTTGAAGAAGATACTGTGTCATTACCACATCAACCATCATTTTCATCTTTAAAAACTGATTCAGACTATATTTATCAGGTAAATATAGTACAATTATTATTTAGTGTGGCTTAGTATGGTGCGATCGTACACTTAATTGCGGAAACGTTCTAAGTGTACGTATCGACCGGTGTTACTAATTTGCTGATGGGTGACCACCCGGGATTTTAGTGACAAATCTTTGCCACACATATAAAAAAACGTGTTTCAACCTACCGTTCCTCCCCTCTACAAATGAATAAAAACCATCCAATGGCCTTTGTTGCCGCGGATTAATTAATAAAAAAAAAAAAAAAAAATTATTATTTAATAATTAACTTAAACACTAAATAAAATATAATTGTTTTGAAGTCTATTAATAGATAATTCAAATAAATTTAGTTAATAATATATTTATCATTAGTAATTTTGTACCATATTTTATATTATATAATATTTTTGTACTAAATATTCTTGATTTATTACTTTACAGACAGATAATATATACAACAACACTCGTTTTTCTGTTAGTGATAGACAAATAGCAAATCCGTTGTACAATGCTTCATTACAAAGTCCTGATAGCATTACTGGTTATAGCATGGATGAGCAAACTATTGACATTGAAGAACAAAAAAAGTAATAATGTGTATAGTTTTAGAATATTTTTCTGGTGTTCCTGTGTTTGCTTTATTATTTTAATATTTTTACTACCTAGTATGTTAAGTTGTGTTATAGATAATTGTATAATATATAAATTTAGTCAATTTAATTAACTGGTGAAATATTCATCACAATTTTAAATTATTCGATTATTTATTTATTACTTAATCTTCTGTTCTTTTTTTTTTATTTTATTTAATTATAGATTTATAACGTTTTATGGAGTATTACATAATTTTATAGTACAATAAATTGTGATTTATGTTTGTTTAACTTATGTTTAAATTATAATATCATATATATATTTATAAGTGAATTACACTTAGTGGATTCCTATAATTTGCACAAAAATTTATTTTAAACACTACATAAAATAAATAAAATATTATATAAATTATAAACCTCATCTTAAAATATAAAAATAGGGTTTTGATTAAATTTTGTTCTTAGCCCTTTAGTTGTAAATATTATTAATCGATAACAATATATAGTACCATTAGTTAATGATTTTTTTTTTACTTTTATTATCATACATTTTACTGGTGTAAATTTATCAATTGTAATCAATATTAAATAAATTGTTATTATGATGGAAAATAAAACTAGCCTGCTCTCAAATCTATGAAACGTCCTTTTTGTGGTTGTACAGAATATCTATTAACTATTTACTATTAAGTACTAGCATAGATTAAATATACATTGTATTCGTTTAATCAATGGTACTAGATAGCTTTGTTGATATATTCACATTTTTAGACTATATTTGCATTACAATAACACAATCTATCATAGTAACATGCTGAAACCATCTTGCCAGAACTAAAATAATCATTTTAAAAACTGTATTATTCAATGAAATACTGAAAAATTCTTTTATCGAACAATTATTATTTAATAATCTATTAACAATTTAAAAAAAAAGTTTTTACATAATTTCCAGACGAATAAAACAATATTTTTTATTATAATTTTTCATTTTTTTGAGTAACAACACATATTTTTAATTTTATATTCTGAAAATATATACTTAATACTTAATATATTTCTATATAAATATTTTTTTAAGTATTTTTCGATACAGAAATAAATTGAAGTTTGGACTAGTAGTTTGTGAATTATAACTTATAAGTATTTAAAGTTTTAGTTGACAGAGTAATAATCTGATATTGTGAGGCATCTTTGTAGTCTATACCGCTCCATTCCACTAATTAAAACTTTAAATAATTTTAACTAATAAACTATTCATCTAAAATTCTATTTTTATATATTTAAATACTCCAAAAAATGGTCTGGATTAGTATTAGAATATGAAATTAAAAATGTATGTTTTTGTTCAAAAAAGTAAAAAACTTAAAAAAATATGTAATAAAAAAGTTTTGTTTTACTTCAACCGTTGTTCGATAAAAGAATTATTCGGTATTATAATGATGAATGATCAACTACCCAGTAAATTAGATGTTGATATTTAAAAATATAAAATTAACTAAACAATATTTTTTATTAGCCGACAATGAAGGTCTTAAGAATAATAATGTTTTCATCATTTTATAATATATCTAATGTAACTTATAATAGTTTAAAAATAAAGTGTTCTCATTTAGTTAAAAATTATTATTTTTTTGTCCATTTTAAATTTATCAGGTTATATTAACATTATTAACTTAGAAACTACAAAACTAATTATGAATTAATATATCAATTTTTGCACACATTTCCTTAAGACTCGGAAAATGTACTTTGTATCAATTTTCAATTCCTTTAGGTTGTGTAGAAATATCAAAATAGTTTAAAGCAGCGTTTCTCAATCGGTGTGTCACCCAGTAAGTCCAAACGTGTCGCGGGAAGTACTAATATTAAATGTACGAACCTTGTTGACACTATATTTACAAAAATTAATGAGTGTTGTTCTTATTTTTTTTTTATTGTGTAATACAAAGTATGAAAATTTTTAATAGTGTGTCGCCATAATACAGAGGTTAAGAAACACTGGTTTAGAGGATAGTAATTTGAACTACGTTAAAAAATAAACCTACTTAGTGCTATCAGTTATTTTCATCTAAGTTACATAAGTTTTAAAAGCAAGGTACCTACTTATACCAATGCACAAATTTCGTGAACTAAGTTCTACTAAAACGTTTAAAACCGATACAGGTGATACACCATTAAAGTGCGATATTTTATGTTCATTTCATCGCGAGCGAAGTCGGGTACTCGGATTATAGTGTTTTATAATACTTAGACAAATTAGAGAAGTTTCTAGCATCCAGAATCATATTATTTTATGAATTACAACAAAACAACTAAAATCAATTTTATTAAAAATGTACGAGTATATTTGCATTTTTTCATTATTGTTATAATATCTACCCTAAATTCATTCAGTGACGGTTATCAAATGTTAGTATTCATGATCTTCCAATCTGACCTAATTTTCTACTCAAATTAACCAAATTTGTTTAAAAACTATGATTTTTAAGATCTACTTCATCTTTTATTGTTATTTATTTTCTAAATACCCTATACCAGCGGTTCCCAACCCATGGGCCTCAACGATTTTTTTACAAAATTGGTGGTCCATACAACTAAAAAGGTTGGGAATCGCTGCCCTTACTGTGCTCTGATCCGTTCAATATTGGAATACTGGTCTATCGTATGGTGTCCATTCTTGTCTTGCTATATTGAATAAATTGAAATGGTAACTATGCAAAAAAGATTTTTGAGCTTCATTAGTTTTAAAAAAATATCAAATAATGAAAACTATTACAATATAAATAATATTCAAAATATCTTTAAGCTTAATCTATTACCTATTCTAGACTCGTAGTTAAAAAGCTGACATATCCTTTCTCTCTAAATTAATTAACATTTAAATTAGGTACTTATTTTCTCTTTAAGAATATATTTCTTACAATGATCTCCAATTAACTCACGAACTTGTCCTACTTTTCAAACCAAAACCTACCATAATAATCAGTGGCGGATTAAAGAGAAGACCGAGAGCAGCGAGAACCCCTTCAAATCTTAAAATGTGATTATAAAATTAATAATATGAAAAATGTTGGGCTCCTTCCAAACAAAAATACTAGATCTGCCACTGATACTAATTATGGGTATAAATGTTTAATTGTATAATAATTCTTTGGACAAATTTTGATGCTGGGAAATGAATAGCGGGACTTGATTTCTTTCATTTGCGTAAGTATTTACTGTTTTTTAATGATTTAACCGGATTCGTATTTATTTTAACCTATTTGAAATTTGTATTTAGCTAAGTAGTGTAAACTTAGTATAATTATATAACTATAGCTAATATTATATTATTATTATTGCTTAAAAGTTTTAACTTTATTCATATTCTCACTCCCAGTCTCAGAAGTTAGTCCAGTCGCGCCGATCTATATTTCATGTTATGAGGAAAAAACGCTGGTGTTACACCCATCTACTAAAAAAAATGTTCAGTTAGTTACGTTCGAATGGTACTATATTTATTTCTAACTATATACATACAAGATACTGTATAACAAACTATTTTTGATTATCACCCACCCATAAATATTTCAGGGGAATTTTCCACAGTTCATACTCGTGTTCGGCGCTACTGTTAGTACGTACCAAATTTGAATATTGACAAAAATGGACATTTTAACGAAAAATAACGATTATAGGTATAGTTATCTTTTTTGTTTTAAGTTATTACAAAAATATTATTTAAAGACACAAATTCGTGTATTATTATTTAACACTAACAGAGAAGTATTCAAAATATTATGTAGATTAGTTTTAAGCTGTTTATGCCATGAACTTATTATCACCTGCAGTGGCAGCTCATCAGGGGTCTTTGAGACGGCGACTCACCGTAAAAAAAAGTAGTAAAGCAATAAAAAAGTTTGAAGAAAACTGTAGTATAATTTAATAATTTTATCTATTTTGAAAATAATTATGATGGTTTTCGATATTAATATTGATTATTGATAATATTATAATATTTTGTATTATATTTTTACATTATTAATGAGAAGACGGGTGTCATTCAATAATAATACGGACGAAAAATAATGAGTCTAGTCTCAATGTACTGAACAACATCTATATAATCTACCCCGCCCTCCGCCTTTTGTCGTGCATATAAAATTTGTATAAGTACACAATTGAGTCTCTCGAACGGCAGACTTCCGAAAAAAATTAAATGTCTGGCTAATAATAATATTACAATATAATAATACATTGTATGATCTATGGATATGGATCTATCATATTAATCTATCATCTATGGAAATCACCAATTTTCGCTATTCGTTCGTAGACGATTGACAGTTGTAATAATTTTAACGGAGAAAAAAATAGACGTACAAATCGTTAAACCGTACTTTAATATATATAATATTTTACACGCATATGCTGTTCTTTTCAGCTTATTTTTATGTTATATCTCAATATCTTCAATTCGAAACGCGGTAAAGACGGACGAGGAAAGGTGTTCCTGGGTCGGCGATGTGGTTACTGAACGTATGGAAATTAAATATGACACAACTAAGATTCACTATAAAAAAAGTCGATGTTTACGTGAGTTTAAATTTCTATACTTTTGAAGCTTTAATTTACTTTTTTAGACATAAAATAAATACATACTTATTTCACCAATCTTCTACCCGCCGGGGGACGTATACGTATGCATATTTTATTCCCGAACACGCAATGCATAAGACACATGACACCAAAAATACATAATCGTCATATTACCAGACCCGTTTTATAGAATAATAATTTATATTTATAATAATTGTATAAAATATAAATAGCAATTTTCATTTTAAACCGGTCGAATACCCGACTAATATAAGTTTTTTTTTATCAAAAATAAAAAGTTTTCCGAAAAGAAACATTAATAATATTTTATAATTGTTGGAATTTTAAGACATTGGATAATCATTTCATATTTCTGTGATAACTATTTCACCTCAACCGAATTTTGTTTTTTGTAGTAATTTAAAAACGAATTACTATAGTTATTTGATAATTTTAACAAATGTTAATGTTTACATTTCTTATAAACATTATAATTTTCAAAATATTTTGACTATACACTTATAGGATAAAATAAACATAGCATAATACCATATTAGGTGCATATCAATTAGAACTTATCGATTAATTTTAAAATCAGTAAAAGTAGTATGAGTATGTATTATTCCTAAACAGGACGGTACCGAAACAGAAATTAAATGTGAATAACTGCTTGTATTTAGAAATCAATTTTATTAATTTTGTAAGTCCATCTTTATTTTATGTTATAGATCATAATCTACTAACTATTTAGTATGTAATATCAATTTAATGATTAAACTTTTTAATATTTTTAAAATTATTAATCATTTAGTTCAGCCAAACCGTATAAAACCGTTAATAAACGATATAAAATTAAAATTAAAAAAAAATTCAGAATAATATACAATTATTATGATTTTACGTATGAAATTAATTAGATACCAAAAGTTTCGTATGTAAGACAGCTGGAAGAATAATAATAAATCCTATAAAATCACAAAGAGTTCTGTAAAAAAAACATTATTATTATATTTATCATCCATGTCAAACGACAATCGTTGTCATTAGTAAGAGACGATTAACAATTCTAATAATTTTATTGAACAGTCGTCAAACAACAGCCTTCAGTACATGACAAGTTCTCTCATTTTCATAAAATATTTTAATAATTTCATTCCGAAGCGTAAAGAAGGCGAATGAAGAAATAAACTAGCTGTTTCTTCGGCAACGGTGCACGTTTGAACATTAATATGGCACAGCTTGATTTCGCCAAAAAGAGTCAAAGGATACTTGCGCAGGTTAATTTTCCTATAATTTTAGGGTAGTAAAAAATTTATACTTTAAACAAACATTTATTGACTTGTACATGCTGCCACTTCGATTACTTAGACCTATATTTTATTTTCAAATAAGTAATTTTATAAACGTTTAAAATCAAAATTTTGTCTAAATCTATACAATTTTCAAATTATTTTTTCATCAGATATTCATATAATAATGTCTTTCTATATATAAATTTAGTATAGTAATTCTCATTATTTTTTTTTAAATATAACAAATATAAAAGGTTTACTGGAAAGTCACATTCTTTTTTATGATTGAAGTTCAATATTTTATGACTTATTGAGTATTAATTTTTCATCCCAAAAAAAAAAAATAATTCTTGTAAAACAATTTTTATATTGTGTTATAGACTATAATATACTATATAGTTTAAAAACAAATAATCTTATACACCGAGAACTTAAAGTTTTAACTAATTTTTTATGAGAGTATTTCTTATTTATGTTATTATTTTTAAAATATTTCAAACTATATATTATATAAAATGTTCTTTATTTTGTTATAATTACAAATTTTTAAAATTTTTAAAATGTTCTATAGGAATTCTCATTAGTTTTTTTTATGCAAAAACAAAAATAAAATGCTCATTGGAAACTTATATTATGACTGTTTGAAGTTCAGTACTATATAATTTATACATAAATTAATAAAATATGCGTCTACATCGATTACATTATCCGGGTAGCGGATTTTTCATAAAAATTAATATATTTTATTTTAAGTTTAAAACGTAAATTGATTTCCCAAAGCATTGACTAGTGATTAGGTACTATTTGTTACAAGAAATCACAATAATCGAAATGTATGAATTTTTTTTTTCTATTATGATAGGTGTCATCAGACACAATATCTACAGACAGAGGTAATTGGTAATTGCATCTAATGTAATAGGTATGTAAGATTAGGTTAAAACACTGGGCGTGATTAAAAACGAATTAATATAGTTATTTGATGATTTTAAAATTATTAATCATTTAGTTTAGCCAAACCGTATAAAACCGTTAATAACCGTTATACAATTATAATTTAAAAAAACATTCAGGATAATATACAACTATTATGATTTTAAGTATGAAATTAATTAGATACCAAAAGTTTCGTATGCAAGGCAGCTGGAAGAATAATAATAAATCCTATAAAATCACAAAGAGTTCTGTAAAAAAAAACATTATAATATTTATCATCCATGGCAAACGACAATCGTTGTCATTTGTAGGAGACGATTAACAATTCTAATAATTTTATTAAACAGTCGTCAAACAACAGCCTTCAGTACATGACGAGTACTCTCATTTTCATAAAATATTTCAATAATTCCATTCCGAAGCATAAAGAAGGCGAATGAAGAAATAAACTAACTGTTTCTTTGGTGACGGTGCGCGTTTGAATATTAATATGGCACAGCTTGATTTCACCGAAAAGCGTCGAAGGATACTTACGTAGGTTAATATTGTCTTATCATTTTGGGGTAGTAATAAATTTACTATTTATACGTGTAATAAAATAAATGTTTATTGACTTCTACAAGCTGTTACCCCGATGACAGACCTATATTTTATTTCCGATCGTCCAGTCCAATGAAGTGGTCGGCAACCAGCAGGTTATTGTATATACGACCCGTTTTAAATTCTAAAACACTGACATTATTTTTTTATTTTTATTTTATTATTTTAAAGTTCTAGACAATATTTTTTTCCATAATAAATAATTTAAGAAAATAAAATTTTTATTTTTATCTGGTCCGCAAACTGTTTTTAATTTGTGAATGTGGCCTGAGAGTTCAAAAAGGTTACCGACCATGCATTAATGATGAAATTGCCAAGAATAAAATAAAGTCGTTAAGTACACCTTAGATCCTGGACGTAGCGAAAAATGTATAATGATTTTACAATTAAGTAGTATATTTTCTGTTTGTCATGAATTCTTGTAGCAAGTATGATCTATTTGGTACTTTGGGTGGTAAATAGTAAAATTAAACAAAACATTTCAGATCTTGCCATAATATCGGAAAAACAAAAAAACTGAAATAATTACGCTATATGCTTATCTAATTTCAACCCGGAGGACGATTGGCAGCATCAATAAGAAGCTCATCTGAATAACAAGTGTCGCAAGGCTGTGTTTGCTTAATATTATAATTTTTCGAACAGTAGTACAGTATATTATGAATATTCACTTAAATTATATTTAACTTTTATGGTTCTTTTTTTTTCTTCAGATAACATACTGTACTACGGTTTTAGGTGTTCTTTTTATTTTAATAATACGTTGATAAATTACCAATTTTTTTTCTTATCACATAGCTAGTTCGTCTTTGTGTAAGTTTAAATTTATATTTTTTATAGTTATTGTGCTGTTTAACTTTCTTATAAAAGAGAATGAGGAATTTAAAAGGTGGCCACCGAACAGAAAGTTAAACGGCAATATACTATAATCTTCTTAGTTCTTTTTTACATTTTTAACTGATAAATTATGAATATAAAATTTAAAATTAATTCAAATTCAAAAATAAAAGAACACCAACACATATTTCTGAAATATTAAAATTGTTTTTTCTATTACATTTAATCTGCACATTAGTTTGTAGTTTTATAGGAACCAAACATTTAGCTGGATCATGGACTACTCACCGACGATGAATTTGTCATTGAGCTGATGGAAAATGTGTCGGCATTGGGCTTCGTTTCAACACGGAGAACGCTTGGCAGTGGCAAAAAGAAATTCAACTGATAATCAACTGTCGAAAGGAATTGTTTGTATTATTTAATAATTTTTAGAATCATAGTAGGTACAGTATACTGTATATAAATATATAATATTTATATTTATTAGTGAAGAAGAATTTGTCACCAAGCTGATGGGAAATGTGTCGGCACTCTGCTTCGCGTCAACCCGTAGGAAGATTGGCAGCAAAGTTGATTGTTGTATTTCAACACGGAGGACGTTTGGCAGCAGCAAAAAGAAATTCAGCTGATAATCAACTGTCGAAAGGATTTGTTTGTATTATACTATTATATAATAATTTTTAGAATCATAGTAGGTACAGTATACTATATATAAATATATAATATTTATATTTATTAGTGAAGAAGAATTTGTCACAAAGCTGATGGGAAATGTGTCGGCACTCTACTTCGTTTCAACCCGGAGGAAGATTGGCAGCTCATCCTGATATCAAGTGTTGCCAGGATGTGTTTGTATTATAGTATAGGTTAAGTTAGGTTATTATATTATAATAATTTTTATTTAGTTGTCCCCTTACGCGTCAGCGCTCATCTCTCATCCATTCATCCAACACATAGACTATCGCCGGCCGGCAACACACATATTACACACATTACTCGTTTTTGTAGCATGTACAATAGCGAAAATCATATTTTTATTCCTAGGTTTCCTTATAGTATTATTGATATCTACATAGTTTAAGTTATTGTATATTTTTTTTTATTATTTGAATGCATTCATATGATCAGTGGCGTATTTAGGAATTTTAGAATAAGGGCGAGACATATTTTGCCGCCTCTCCCCTAGAAAAAAAAAACTAAAAAACTTCTACACCGCGCAATGGTGAAATTTTTAATACCATAGAACACCGTGTTATATAAATACTATAGTATTTTATAACTCTATGGCACACATTTGTTGTGACGGTACCCAAAGCCCCTACCTAAATACGCCCCTGCATGTGATGCGTTCTCACTTACGATGTGGATTAGGCCTACTGGGGACACCACAATAAAAAAAACGCGCCTCGTGTAATACCTCACAAAGTTATTAAACAATACGCACGATGTTATTGTGCGTCGTTTAATAATAAAGGTGGTGTGGAAAATTACAAATTTCTTATCTTATAGTTACCTTGCATACATTTTTTTTTTATTAAATACCAATTAAATAGTTATTTATATCAAGAAACGAGAAATATTAACGTTTTATAAAGTATTACTGTTAACCAACATTGCAAATTTTTTCCGCAAATACTTTTTTTCGTCATTCATTTCACTTTGCTACTTATCAAAATTTTTGATTATACCATTTTGTACACTGTTTTACTTGTCAAAATATATTTTATCTTCTATTAGCCCATATTGCAAATTTTTTTCTGAAAATAATTTTTTGCTTCAAACATTTACACTGTTTATATTATTAAAATGTATTACATTATCGATAGCTCTTACTGTATGTTTTTTTCTGAAATTAAATATGATTCATTTTTTTATAATCAAAATTTATGATGTTGTTAGCCTTTTAGGCAAGATTTTTTGTTTGAACATTGATTTGTTATTAAAATATGAATAAATTAATCAATTACTAAAAATTAACGACTTATAAAATCGTTAAAATATTTTCAAAGTTTATTGTTAGCGAGATTTAAAAGAGACAGCAAAATAGGTTGAATAATTAGTAGTTAGAAGTGTTGGAACCATCAAGAAGAACACCAGTTGTAAGAATACACGGGGGAGACTATGAGAAAATTAAGCAACTAGATATACATACTAAAGAGTGTTGTAGCAGACTAGCAGCAGATTACTATTACCAATGTAATATTTTTAGGTTCTTCTTTAGTTACGTTTTTCATTAAATTTTACATTTTATGATATAGATGCAATTATTTTTACTTGAATGATCAATCTGCTATTATGAATTATGATTAAACCTGTTCAACTTAAAACATTTTTTCCCTCATTTTCGGGGCAGGAGTAGTCGTTCCTAGTCCTAGTATTCTTATAACGAGCCGCCCCTGCCGTCAGGTAGTACTAGACACCCGGGAGAGTTTACAATCGCCGCAAATTCAATTGTGCCGATTTTACTTTTACTGGATTTTGTTTATAAATAATTTTAATTTTGATTTCATTTAAATTTACAACACTTATAATACTTGTTTATTTATTATATTATATTTAAAAACGCGCCTCGTGTAATACCTCATAAAGTTATTAAACAATACGGACAATGTTATTGTGCGTCGTTTAATAATAAAGGTGGTGTGGAAAATTACAAATTTCTTATCTTATAGTTACCTTGCATACATTTTTTTTTATTAAATACCAATTAAATAGTTATTTATATCAAGAAACGAGAAATATTAACGTTTTATAAAGTATTACAATAAAATAGTTTTGAAAAAAAATATATTCTTTGACTTGTTACAAAAAGACTCCAAGTAATTATTATATTAGTTCTTATTTTTCAAAGACACTAACAAAAGCAGGTCAAGTTATAATATTACCAGAAATATTGTATGTATCTATTAGTTTACTTAAAACATTGAATTTACACATATTTGTATTTAATAATTATTGTGTATTTTATTAATGATTTTATTTTTATTTCATGTAAATTTGAAACTTCATATTTTACTAATTTACTGACGCATTGGTTACGTAGGTATTTATGTGTTATAATAAAATACAAATGTTTGCATGTTATTGTACACATTTGGATTTTATTAACCATAGGCTACAATTCCTCTAAAATATTATATTATATTCTTAATCTTTTAAGCTAACCAGTTTTCAACAAAAGTGATTTTTTATTTTCTTAAAATTCAAAAACAAATAGCCGTATGTTTACTAAGTACAGTAAAACCTCTTTATAACGAAAATATAATAAAATATTTATATTATCATTTTTTCTACAAAATGGTATAATTTTCAAATAATTGTAATTCATTTTGAGCTCTTTATAGATAATTATATTTGCGTACTTTATTAGTGTTTTTTATTAGCAAGAATTGATAAATGGGTCAAAATCTTTGAAAATTGAATTAATAATTTCTTAATAAGTTGTTAATTTACTCATTAAAAATATAAAACAATGTATGTTGACAATATTTATATAAACGTATACAGTGGCATAGCTAGGAATTTTAGTTGTTGGGGGGGAGGGGTGCAAAATTTCAAAATTGTTCATAATAATCATGGATTATATAACGTCAAATACACAAGTATATAGCCATATAAGTAGTAATTAGTAATTAATTTCAGTAATTGAAAATAATAAAATAATACAATTACAATATAATATAATATAACGATACAATATAGAACAATACTATATGCAACTAAATTACCAAATAAAAGTTAATTTTCAGGGGAGGTTAAAAGGGCTAGCACTCTCTTTGCGACCTCCCCCCGTAACTATGCCACTGAACGTATATAATATACCGTCTCCGCTTAGAATAGTTTTCTGTTTAAAACGAATTATATCTTTAAAATTAGATTTAAAAAAAAAAAATTTAATTTAATTAATATTATTTTGAATAAAATACCTATACAAATATACCTACTTATATTGCTAAATATATATAAACTAGTTGTCAATGAAGTTGGCAGTTAATTATCTGAACTCAGATGAGATTTAATTACTAATTAATAAATATATATATGTCTATATATATTATAAATAAATGTATCGTAGTTTAATTATGAGTTAGCTATCAAGCCGCATAAATAATAAATACAATTAGATATTACTTGGCAGTTTGGAACATACCTATTGATAATAATACATAATACATTTCCATCGCGTGTTAAACAGAAATAGATACTCCTAATGTATTCGTCATCAAGTCATCTCATTTTAACATGCTAGCTTGGGCTACAATAATTACAATACGTGGTGAGCATTCCACTTATTGTATTCTAACTTCTAACTTAACCTTTAAGGTATATAAATTATAAATGTATAAAATTAAAAAATATGTTTTTAACATATATATATTTTTTTTTTTTTTTAACATATGTTTTTTACATTGCCATTGTCGCACATGGAGATGCCAGTGAGTGTTTAGGCGCTTAGCACCCCCAGCTTATTTTGAGCTAAAAATATTATAAAAGTGTAATTTTGCGTTTATAAAAATAAATTTAATAAGTTTGTATAATTGTATTGGTAATGCATTAATACCATGGACGTTGGACGTACTTTATATATATAATTTACATATTATATATATGTACAATATTGGGTATTTGGGTTTGCGATGTTAGTATGTTACCTATTTATAATTATAACGCATTTGGATTTTGGAAACGAGACCTTAATATCATAAGCTATTGGCTTGTCAATATTTAATTTATAGGTAATTTTATTTTACAATTTGGTTTTTACGAATTAAATGTTAAGTACCTAAATAAATCCCACAACAATTTGGTCAATAAAAAAGGTCTTTTAATAGTGATGTACTGATGTCTTATGATGTTTTAGGAGCTTAATATAAAAGTTTAATAGCATAGATATCAGCTAATCTTATTATAATACTTAATACTGTTATAGTATATTGTATTTTGTGTATGCATTATGTTATATGTTATTGTACTTATTATGGTATTATTTTACCTATGTATTATTTTGTACTTGTGCAGTTGAGCCAATTGGCAATTTTGGCGTTTATTTCAATAAACAAAATAATACAATTTTGTAAAAACTGGAATATCTACTTAACTATAGTCTATAAATATTATTTCACGGAAGGAGGTTTGCATATTAACAATTATCAGACCTATAAGTTTTTTAAAACATTTCGGGTCTTTTTATATTATTTTATTGACTTAAGGTATTAAATTTTTTTTATTAAAATAACTAAATATCTATATTAATAAAAGGTATGTTTGTATATAAACAATTGGTCGTGGATTGTTTACATACAATATATAGGTACATACAATCATAAAAATACTTATAGGAATCTCATTTTTTTTTAATTAAAAAAAAATAATAATTCAACGAATTAAGAAAATGAATAATGAATGCCCCTCCCCCATACTATAAAAAATATAATACAAAATAATTAATAAGTAATAGACATAGTATTATATTTATATTTAACGTTATGTCGTTATAAATGTTTTGAAATTCGTAAGTACACGTTGCTGGTATATATATAATTTATAATATTATTATAATAACGTCAAACTTGAGACACTTGACATTTAGTTGTTAAGAGTTCAAACGTTAAAAGGGTTAGGTTTAGGTAAATGTCAAATATTATAATAATATAATATAATGCACCTATACTCTATAGGTAAAAAGCACATAATAAACTGGACGATGTGGATAATACCTATGTGTGTAAATGTTAAAACTAACAAAACCATTCAAAACCAAATTCTGCTGTTCGTCGTTTGCCAGTGTTACTATATTATAATGCGCACACGCGCGCACGACAACTCAGCATACGAAATACGAATTAACTATTAAGTATACCTACCTTTCTATAATAACTGTATAAGTATATTGTAGGTTAATGCGATGATCAATAAATCACGGTTAATAGCAACGCGACACGAATCCAGCACATTATTCATTTTATTAAAAAGTAAAAACATAATTTTAGAATAAAAATATTTGTCGTTTGTATCAGCCAATAAAAATAGTCAATATTATACATAACTACCTACCAGTTTCTACACGGCAATACGGCACATCGGCAATACATATACTATAACAGAGTAAGTCGATTTATTGGACATAGTATAGGTACCACGATTTAAGATAAATAGGTACTTATATAGCCATATAGGTATTTATTTTGAATTGCGACTAGTATTTAATAATATATTATGTATTTATGTAACTGTCCATCTAAACTATCTAAAAGGATCTTTTCTATAAATCTTAAAATGTACCTATTCCAAATTCTCTGCTACTGGGCTCTTGGACTCCCGAATTTAGTCATTTCGAACATTTAGTAGGTATATTTATATTATTATTATTATTTATTTTATTTATATTATTTAGTATGCTATATTGATAAACCATAAAGTATAAACTATTATGACTAGGTAGTAGGTAGGTATATAATTATAATAATATATAGGTTTATGATTTGAACCAATAACCAACTTTATACTTATATATAATTTCAAACGCACATAACTATTAATTAATAATATAACATAATGATTAAATAATATAAATATTATATTAAAATAAACCTATATACCCAAATTAAAAAATTCTACGGTTCTGGTGTAGTAATATACATTAGATATTAACAGTAGTAGTAGTAGTAGTAGTAGTAGTTGCACCACAGAATAATCTGTGGCGGTAGTAGATAAATTATTGATAAATTAATAAATGATAACAATTGAAGACCTACGTCCCATACGGCATAAAGAAGATAAAAAAAATACAGTTTACTTAAAAATTTACAGCACGACAAATGACACAGTTTTACACAATTTAACGTCTTGTACACATTAATTGTTCAATTTAATCATTTAATTATTTTTACAAAATTAGAATTAATTTGTATAAATGATCTAAATCAACTACCTATCTTTTATTTGTTTCTAGCCAAGTACAAAAAATTAATGTTTCTATGTTAATTTCTTTTAATACCATTATGGATATTTCACTTGAAAGCATTTCAGCATTAAGACAGTCATTCGAAGATAAACTCAATGAACAAAATGGTAAATTTACTCAATATTATTTTAAATATACAATAGTATATTAGATATATTAGATTTTAATTCCTATGATATTTCACATAATTCAGTTCGGTCACAATTGAAAATTTTATTATTAAATCCAACTAATTATAATTATTGTTTATATATTCAGTACATCACCCTTATTTTTAAATTTAAACATAATGATAAACATTCTGTTATTTTTGTACTCTACAGAAGTGTTTCATCCTATGGATCTTGCCAAAATAAATAATTCAGATTCATGGCTTAAACGGTTTTTAATTCATACTGAAGGTAATCAAGAAGAGGCTCTATCCATGTTATGGAATGTATGCGAATGGAGAAAATCATTTGGTGTTAATGGTAATATAATTAAATATACCAAAAGATTATATTGTTCCATATTTTCATAACTGTTTTTAATCTTTTTTATTTGAATTTTAGAAATGAGTGAATCAAACGGTACAGTAAGAATTGATTACTTAGAGGAGGGAATCATGTTTCCTCATGGTGTAGATAAAGATGGTAAACTTATGTTCATTATTCGATGCAAATTGCATTTTAAAGCTTCTAAAGATTCTGAGGAATGTAAAAAGTGTGCTGTATACTGGTTTGAAAGAATGGAAAGGTAATTTTTTATTAAATTATTTTAACTATAATATATTATATTTGTGATATTATAATTAATAGGTTAACTAATGGTGATCAAATTACAATATTTTTTGATATGATGGGTTCTGGTTTAAGTAATCTTGATATGGAATTTACAAATTACTTAATAAATTTACTTAAAATGTATTATCCAGCCTTTTTAAATTATATTATAATTTATGAAATGCCATGGGTTTTAAATGGTAAGTTTTTGTTATTTATATTTTTTTATTTTCTATCTAAATAATTTAGTTTTACAAAATTGATCTTATTTAGCGGCTTTTAAAATAATCAAAACATGGTTACCAGCCAAAGCTGTGAAAAAAATTAAATTCCTTAGTAAACATAACTTAAACGAATATGTATCAAAAGAATCAATAATGGTCAGTTGGGGTGGTGAAGACAATTATAAGTTTAATTTTGAGCCAGAAACTAAAAGAATTGAAGAAACCAAGAAAAAGGTATAATCAATAACATTTATTGATCAAATATTGTTCTAAAACTATTGAAGTTTTAGGGCTTCAATAAAATGAAAATGAAATTTTAACTATGCTTTACAAAACAATCAATATTTTAATTTTTAGGTTCATTTTGCAGAAACAATGGAAGTAAAAAATGGCTCAGGAGACATTCGAGATATAGTATGTATGCCAAAAGGTAAATATTTGTAGTTATTTGTTTTAATAAAAAGCATTATTTATTAAATAATTGTTATGTTATAGAACTTAAACTGAAAATTAATCCTAGTGAAGTACTTACATTCAATAAGGATAATAGCAATGGCTATAATGAATTAATGGCAACCCTCACATTTATAAATGATTATAAAGATCCAATTGCATTCAAAGTAAGTCAAATGTTAGTTTTTAAGTATTTACAAATATTAGGATTTTATATGTTTACATTTTATTACATTTTATTACATTTTTTAGATAAAAACCACTTGTCTTGTTAAGTATAAAGTTCGTCCAAGTACAGGTACACTCACACCTCAAGAAAGTATAAAAGTCACTTTTGTACTGAATGGAATGTCAATAAAACAAACTGATGTGATTAGAGATAAATTTTTAGTCCTAGTAATTCCTGTTGTAGAGACTAAAGATATAGCAGAAATGTGGAAGGTATTTTTAATTTATAATTATTAATAAAAATATAAATTTAAAATATTTTCAATTTTATTATTCTAAATATAAAATTGATATTATAATCTGCGTTACAAGAGATTGCAATTTTTCCATGCACCATATGATAACATTTCCACTATCACCGCTGATGTTGCTGTTAGATTAATGCTAGGTGATGCTTGGAATATGACATGTTTTGGTTACCTTCGAATTGCTGTCTCTTGTGGTGCAAAGCATATTAAAGGAATAAATTAATATGTATAATAATTCAAACAAATACTGAAACATATTTTATTTATAGATTTTCTGTATTGTATAATGGATAAAGTTAAAACTATATGAAAAATAATTTATTTATTTTATTTTATCTATTAGATACAATGGGAAACTAAGGAACAACATATTTTGAAATGTAAAATTTCTAATGAAAATGAAACAGTAAATAATTGGAATTCTTATGATCAAAATCATAATAATGATCTTGAACAAAAAGTTGACAAATTAATGAAAGTGGTAAAGTATTTTTATTTCCGTACATATTTATTTTTTCAATTACTAAATACATTAAATTACTCTAAATTATCTTTAAATTATAAACTTTCTAATAATTTTATTCTATTTATATTAGTTAAATATTTATTTAATGTATGTTAGTATTACTTGTATTTAGGGCTCGGAAGCTGTTGCATTTGCATGTTTTTTTTTGAACCGTTAGAGTTATTGCTAAGTGAGATAGAAATTCGTTCTAAAACACTACGAAAAACATATCAAAAGTTTATAGTGCATATTTTTGCATATTTAGTGATTTTTAAATTTTAGAGCATATTTCTTAATGTTACAATTTTTTAGAGCATATTTTATAATTTATGAAGATTTACTATGAAAATTTGTAAATAAAAAAATTAATACATTAATATTGAGAATATTATTAGATATTCTTGTATCATATTTTTTTTTTTTTAATTATAATTTAAAATTTAAATCAGAATTATTTTTATTGTTTTGCTTTTTCGTGTTTATAATATTTTATACCCAACCAGCAAATAATAATTTTGTGTAAAAAAATAAAATATAAGTTCATATTTTTAGAGCATATTTGTACTTTTTAAGCGCATAAGTGCATGCATATTTAGTACTTTTTTAGTGCATTAAGTTCTGAGCCCTACTTATATTATTTATATACACTTTTTTCATTTTTTTTTCCGATAAATGTTAATAAAAAAATATTATGCTTGCCATAAACAGTTGAAAATTTCATACAAGATTTCACGAGTTCAAATATTGACAAAATTCTTCAAAATCATAAAAATTTGATTTTGTGAAATTTAGTTCTATTCAAAAATGATTGACTTATAAAGTTTAACACCGTGGCATTTGCATACATCGCACACATGTATGACACGTCACTAATAATTATATAATACTAAGATAATTTTTTTTCTTAATTTCCAGTTGAAATAAAACATATTTTTATTAAATTTTAAATACTTTTTTGAATAACATACATTTTTAATTTCATATTCTTATGCATAATACTTTGTGGAATATTTTGATACATAAAAATAGATATTTTGATTAGTAGTTTATAAGTTATGAGTATCTATAGTTTTTGTGAATGAAGTAATGAAGTATGAGGATACTTTGTAAAATGTTAGTATATTCTGCTTAACTAAACTTTAAATACTTATAACGCTATTACTTATAAGCTACTTGTTCAAATTTCGATTATTATGTATCGTCATATCAAAGTACCTTGGAATATATTCTGCTTCAAAATATATATATAGATTTTGAATTAATGAGTGTTGTTTGATAATATAATCACTCAGTATATAATATATTTATATACGTTAAACTTAAAAAAACCCACCTATATAATATTATATTGTACTCGTATTAATTATTATTATTATAATGAAGAATTGAAATAAATTTGTTAAATCTAATTTTTTTCAGGTTACTACTTTAGAAATTTCCAATCGCGTTCTTTCGCAACATATGCGTTACGTTAAGTATTCATTATATATTATACTGTTAATATGTTTATTTGCATTTGGGTTTTTATGGGCTGTATTTTATCATAAATAGTAAATTCTGGTTTACTGATTGTTATACTGATTTAATTTATATAAAATTTTTTTAGAAAAATATATTATTGTGAATTCAAATTTGTTTTTTATTTTTATTAGTTTCTTAATAATTTATATTCTTAGAAGAAAAAGACTGATTATTTTGCTAAGAAAACTATTAAAACTGTTATTTTATTATAAAAGTTATAAATATAAGTATACATATATATACAATGAAAATAAATAACAAAAAATGTATTCAAAAAAATAAAATACAATATGTATATGAAATAATATTATAGTAAAATAAATGTTATTTAAGAATTTTTTTTTTCTTCTTGTTATTCTCTTACAGGGCGCTTTTTAATATGTACAATTATAATATTCTGAAAATTAATGACACATTCAACATTTAAATGAACAATATTGGTTTATCGATAAGGAACTTAATTTTTCCAATTAAATATGTGTACTTAAAAGTACATTACTGTATTTTAATTAACATTTGTTCTTTTAACAGATTTACAGATTAAATTAAATTAAATTAAATTTTTTATTTACAGATTTTTTTTTTTTTTTTAAGATGTATGATTTAGTTTAAACAACATATATTTGTTAATTTATTAATTTATAATATATTATAATTATAAATTATATATGTTACAAATATCTTTACCAGCCTATTTTCCATTTTTAAATGTATGTGTTAATGTGACCGCATGGCAGTAAATGTTGACAGTCACCGGTGTATGTTGACATTTACTAATAATTTTGGTGAATGTTATCAATTATTTTAAATATTTTACAATGCGGACATTTACCAGTATTTGTTGACATGCGCAATAGTAATTTAGTGGATGTTGACATGTCTGATAACATATATAACCAAATAGATAGCTAAAAATTCATAAATATATATAGTTTAACAAATTAATTTTTTAATTTATAGTTTAGGTAGTATATATTATTTTTTAAGTTTTATTTATTAAAACATGGTAAGCTATTGTGGCATTTACTGTTACAAAGTATTCCCCCATTCTTACAATTATATTCATTTTTTAATTGCATCGTATATAACCTTTGCCACCACTTTCGGAAACAGCTGTTGATACCTGTCTCAAAGATATTTGCTGAATACCTTGACAAAAATAAGAAATACATTTAATAAGTGATGTATAACTTCTTCTGCAGTTTTAGATTTTAGTGGTTTTAATTGAATAAACTTAGTTAGGTGATCTTGATAATTTAATACAAATTTAAATTCATCATCTTTGCAAGTTTGCATATCTACCAAGTCTACTTGATACCGGGATTTAAGGTCACGACTCATTATAGGTTTGATTACAATACCTTTTTTTGGAACTTTTTGTTTAGTTTGGCATTGAACATATAAACTTAAAAATAACATAATAACTTTAACGATTGACAATCGGATTGTCTCATGCAGTCATGCGATAACATTACTAATGTCCAAACGTCTCCAATGCATATTGTGATTGGGCAATAACGTCTTAATTTTACAAAATAATACAAAAATACCTTTTACATACATCGTACTTAGTGTGGTCAACATTTACCAAACACTGAATGTAAATGTCAACAATTACCGGTGTATGAACGCGTTAAGACAATTTTGTTAACATATACTACGATTTTTGGTAAATATCAACATACTTCGGTGACTGTCAACATTCGCCTACTGCGGTCATACACCTTAACATATGCATTTATTCAAATTTTTATTTTTGTAATTATTGAATATATTATTGAATAGCTATACTTGATACTTATGGATGTATGGAATGGAATCGGCAGGTGTAGGGAACTAAGGAACGACTAGTAACTACTCACGTTACTTTAAATTTTAATTGGTATCATTACGTGTTTGACTTTTGGAGCTGATTAGTATAGATAGCTAAAATTTATCATAGTTAATTTTCAAAATCTACCCAAAGCGTAAGTAAAGCTATATGATACTTCGGGCGATGCCCGTTTCCGCCAAATAAGATATTATATTGACCACATTTTTACCAAAACAATTGTATATACACTTATATTAAAAGCTATAACATAGTAATAAGTCAATAAAGCATTCAGTGCAGTGCCAGATTACCCATTAGGCAGAGTATGTGCCCGCCTTAAGGCCTCACTCATTTAAGGGGCCCCGTGAAAACAGAAAACCGTATTTTTTTTTATTTAATAATATCTGTATTTTATTTACGAATTTACGAGACAAAAATCAATATGAAACATAAATATTAAGTTGTAGGTATTATATGCAGTAATAAAAATAAAATTATTTTATCGATTTTGTCGTCCTGGTAAATAGGTACTTGATAATATTTATCATATATTATCTGGCGGCGACGGTGATGGTGACGAAAATAATTATACATAACCATAGTACGTTCCAAAAAAAAATATAGATGTCTAATACTCTAATGGTCATTAATGCTACGGGGAACGAACTTTTTCAAAGTTGAAATTTTTTAAAAATTGTCATCGATCTTCAAAAACCCAATTCACTTGTCATTATATTTATGACTACAAAAAATGACATTTTACAAAAACAAACTTTAAAGATGTCCTCATAGAGTTTACTACAAAAAAATTAAGAAAAGTTAATATTTAAAAATCAAATGTTTTTTTAAGTAAGAATTACAATTTATTTAAATTTTTTTTATTGTTCATTAAAAATCATTTTAAAAAGAAAATAGAAATAATATAATAGGTAATTAATTAATTTTTCTTATAAATGAAAAAATGTAATAAACATTATTTCAATATCGTCAGCATCACTTAATACATTGTCATCTACATTTATCGTAATGATTCAAAATGTGTACTTTTCCGCAATAAAATGAAATAAAATAATAATAACTACGGTACGTAGCATACTACACACATACAGTTTTTTGGTACATACCATTTTACGGTAGGTAGCATATTAGACGAGTACCCATAATTTTATTTGTTAATAATAGTTGGTTATTATTAAAGCTGTTTATTTTAATTATTGAGTAATAAAGTTAAAGATGTATGTAAAAAATAATTTTGTAGGGGTCCAAAATCTTAATTGCCTAGCCATAGGCAATTAATGTTTAATCTAGCACTGATTCAGTGACTTCAGTCGGTTCTAATAAAAGTAAAAGTATGACGTATCCAAATGCCAATTTCATATAATTGATTTTGGTATTCGGTCGACAATCTGAGCTTTTGCAGTTGACAATACCAAGCCTGCGTAAAAAGAAATCATAAAACATAAAACCATACAATTAAATATGATAAATGTACAATATACATTAATTATATTATGTATTTATGTGTATACTCGTAATAGTATACTGTATATTTATATACCTAAATATACATTTTACATCAATCCGAAAAACTCATGAAAAGTATAGGTATTATACGATTAAAAAATAACATCAATTAATTATATGTAGGTATATGAGTAGTGAGTACAATATATATATATATATATATATATATATCTTATATAATATATCATTTTTTTCAATCCAGCATTAGTATTTTAAATTAACTTATTACTATATTAAAGATTTTAATATAAACGTAGTATACAAATTGTTTTGGTAAAAACGTGGTTAATTAAGTGGATCTCATTTGGTGGAAACGTGTTACGCCTAATACTTCGATGCAATACGATTGTGCTTGGTTTACCTTTTTTCATTCAAAAAACGCAAATAATAATTTAATTATTAAAATTAATTTTTTTTTCTTAACTTGTATATTTAAATGTATTATATTGAATTAAACTTATTAGGTACTAGAAAACATTTATTTTTTTCGTAATTTAAAAATACTGAAAAAATATTTTTAATTTTATTTTAAGCTGAATAAAATTTCAAAATGCCAACCAGATATAATTTTTTTTTAATTATAAATAGTTTTTATGTATATTATTAATTTACTAGCAACATCTGATGTATTTTATTTTTGGAATTTAGAATAATTTTTTTGCATATTTAACATTTTTTAATGCATATTTTTTTGCAATTTTTTCGTGCATATTTTGCCTTTTTTATTTCCTACAACTTCCGAAAAACGCAATCAGTGTCGCAACTACTGAGTGTGCAAGGTATGCAATGCACACGGGCCTCCAGCCTCTAAAGGGCCTCTACAACCAAAATTAAAAATTAAAAATTAATTGTCTGTTTCGATATTTTTTTTTTTTTTGCTGTTTTTGTGCTACAAATATTTATTGATTTTATGTTTTTCCTTTTAAATTATATTAATTATAAGTGTAATTGTTAAATAGAGGATAAATAGTATGCAATTGCCAAGTATAATAATAATATTAACTATTAAGCATTTTATAATGTCTATAAATAAATCGGTTTTATACGGGTATAAAACGGGTATCGAGTATCGATCATATTGGTATTTCGTTTTTTTTATGAAAACTCGACGAGCCACGAGTGTAGTAAGCAGGGCCTGATTTAATAAAATTAGGGCCAAGTGCATAATTTTTTTTTGGGGCCCTCTAGAAAAATGTTCTAAAAAAATTCTACATAGAGAGGGGGGAATGTTAATAATAAAAAAAAATATTTATATGTTTAAAGTGTTAAATACCAAAATACCTATCTCAAAACTCATAAAATATTTGTACATAATTTCATGTACTATAAATGAAATTTAGTTACTTGGTCTAGTAAATTAAGGACAATGAAAAGACAATACTAATTAAATAACATAACAAAATTATACCATATTACAATGATAAAAATACTTAAGGATTTTATTATATAAATTAAAATAAAAATAATTAATTTTCAGTCTTTCATAAAATTATAAAAATGGAAAATAACTTATTAATTTAACAATTTATTTTATATAATTAAAATTAAATAAAAAATGATCAATTTCTATAATTTCTATTTTCATAACATTTTATCATAAAAGAGTTTAAATTAGTTATTAGGTATCAAATATTTTTGATTTTCAAACAATTTTCTATTATTTTTATTTTAATATTTTGTGAAGGTAACTTATTAGCAGTGGGGTATGGAATGACAAAAATAACCAAAATTCAACTGACAATTCAATGATAAGAATATACTTAAGTCTGAACATTGACAGTTGGTATTACATTTTAGAAAATACATTTTTGTGGAATTAATTTAAAAAAAATAATTTTCTACAACTTACAAAGCCCGGGGGCCCCTAGAAATTGGGTGCCAAGTGCAAGTGCTCCATCTGCACTTGCATAATTCAGGGCCTGGTAGTAAGTTGTTCGCTGTCGTTGCGATAATAGTTTATAGTTATAAACTATAAACTACTACTGTTTTTTATTTGTATTTAGTAAAATCATATAATCATATAATAACATGGAGCAATAGATTATACGCACAGTTAATACAAGACGTTTTACACAAACATAATATAAATATTAAAAATTACCGAGGACAAGGATTTGACGGAGCATCGGTTATGAGCAGACAATATCTACTCTGGTGTCCAAAAAACTTAAAAGAATAAACTGCTTTATTTGTCCACTGTTGTGCTCATAACTTAAACTTAGTGATATGTGATGCCTCAAAAGTTTTACCAAGCATATCAAGATTTTTTGAAACTATACAGAATCTATTTAATTTCTTTAGCTCAAGTGGACCTCGATGGACGTCATTGGCAATAGGGCACTAGGCTACAAACAACTAACAAGTAATACAAAGCTACACAAATAAAGAGAAAACGTATAAATGATAAAAGTAGCTATAGAACACAGCCAAAACAACTAGGGTACATTCAGTGGCGTATTTAAGGTTTTTCCGCCTATAGGCACTTTTCAATTTGCCGCCCCCTCATCTTTCCTAAAATAATTTATAAAACATAATTGAATATACTACTTGTTATAATATTAAATAAAAAAAGATATAATATTAATGAAAATTAAATTGCACGTAATATCTTTTTTTGCACTTTACAAATTAATCAAACTTAAAACTTTAACTTAAATTTTTTCCTCAGCAAACGCATCAATTAAATCATTACAATTTAAAGTTTACAATAAATCCGTTTCGATATTCAATTTTGCTTAACTATTGAGTTTTTAAGTACCCATATTCAATCTTAAATAATTTTTAATTCGTTTAAGACACGAAAAAGAACGCTGAGTAGTACAGTTAGAAATTGAAGTACAAACATATATTCTAAGTGCTATATCGCCTATGTTTATATAAGGATACGCATCTGTAAAAGAATCTTCTCGTAATAATTAACACATCAGTAGAGGAGAAATGCAATTCATTTGTTTGTTTGAAGATTCCAAATAAGATTTAAAATATATACATTAGTTGAAAATGCTGTTTCAATATCATCTGGGTATCATTTTTGCATCTTATTGGCATATTTTATTATTTCCTATAAACACTTATAGAAATAAACTTGTGGAGTACGATAAATTTAGTGTAATTACTTTTACCAGGGATATAATATATAAATATCAGGAGGTAAAAATCGCGTGATGGTGATCGGATTGTTGCGGGGCGTGGTATTATTGTGGCCATCAGAGGACGGGGTGTTGGTCGGATTGTCGGTGGTGTTGTTCGAGGTGCGTTGGTCGACTGTTTTGAGCTGCTGGCCATTGCACAGGTTTTGCTGGTAGCTCCTGCCACTGGGTCGCAGCTTGTTTCTCTTTTCAACACTGCTTCGCGGTCATCCTATCCACTCGTGTAGGCAGCCCACAATTTCGGATCTCGGCGTAGCTGATCTACTGGCAGCTGCCGTAATCGTACTGCCGTCGTCGCCGGCTGTGACGCCTCCGTACTTACAGTGGACTGACTTCTGTACAACATAGTGGTCGGTTGTTGATCTCGGTTAGGCCTCGTGCGCTGGTGTCGTACATTTATCATCTAGTAATACTGTTTGACCGTCAGAAATGGACTGAACAAAAATTTAAAACAGTATTTTGTATACAATATTATCGTGTTAAACCGTGTTGTTTATCGTTTCGTAATGATAAAATTTTGTAGCCACGTTCAAAAAAATATATATGTATATATATTAAGGTTTAGTAAATACCTTATTAATTAAATTTTTATTTTAATTAATTTGTCAATATTTCTTGTATTCGTATCTCAATGAATCAAACATAATACTGTGGTTATGAGACTCTATTTTTCTATTTGTATTTTATTTAGTTCACATTTTTAAGCCTTTACATATTAAACTTATTACTTCCAAGTTTAGTTTGTAAGTTTCTGTTTTCATAGACTGATAGTATTAAATAATGAATAGACAGAGGTTGATAAATGGCAAGGTATGATTCTATTAGTTTATCGCATTCATTTTTACTTCTTTTAAAAATAATTCAAGTATTATAAGTACTATAAATAATATCATAACTATTTTATATTTTTAAAGACAATTATACTTGATCCAAATATTTATTAACTACTGAAAAATTACTCGTTCAAATTTTAAATTATGTGCATCAAAATTTAAAAAAATATAAATTAAATAAATAATGTACTGTCATGAGGGAGGATCTCATTAAAAAATAAATGTTTATATCATCATGGAACAATCCTGAAGTAATACATGAAAAATCAATAATTTGAAAATATGATCTTTCAATATATTTTAAAATTTCAAAATCAGAAATTGAAAAAATGCATATGTATTTAAAGAAAAAAATAGGAATAATGAGCGTATTTGATGAATCACTTTGTATATTTGTGAAGTTTTCAATCATTATTAATGTATATTATATTATAATAATTCAATATATACAATAAGCACAGAGACATATTGTTAAAATTTGTATAACTATAAACTAGTAGTAAATAATGTACAGTATTTAGTTATACTCAGAAACTCAGATTTTTTGATAGTTCAACACAACTTTTACTCATTTTTACACTAGTACAAATAATTTTTAAATTGATTAATAAATAAAAAGTAATTAAATAAATATCGACTAGAAAAGTTTACCGTACATTTGAGATTCAGAATTCAATATATAAATATAATATGTATTCCACGGACAGATCATTTTTGGATTTGTCATTGTTACGCATATATTTTTGCAAAAATGATTGCAAAAAAAATAAAGTAACAAGGGAAAAGAATGGAAAAAAATCTTATATCATATAAGGAATCAAAGATTCGCAAAATTCAATTAAAAAAATTACTGAAACAGCTTTGGAAATGGAAGTCTTTTTTTTTAAAAAAAAAAAAAGGCACAGAAAGAAGGCCATATCCAAATGCATATTGATTGTTGATACATTAATCGAGGCTAAACAATTTTAATATATTTTGATACAGTCAAATACATGACTTTCACAATTTTAAATGTGAAAAAATGCAAAATAAAAAAGTTGCATTTTTTAATTCTTTGATGTATATGAAATTAACTTTGTGCTTGGAAAGCAATGTTTTCAGAAAAATGCAATTTTCATTTAAATCTGTTCCCTACTGATAAGTCTAACCAGTATATAATTTGTTCGTGGTCTAACCAAATACCAATAGCAATAATACAACAAAAAATAGATAACAAAAAAAAAAAAAAATATTTGCAAATACAATACATAATAAAACTAAATAAAAATAAATATTTTACCACTACATTTTATAAAAAAAGGTTTTTTCAACTAATATATTAGTAATATTTTCATAAATATTTAGGTATTCAAACTATAATATAATTATTAATATAACCAAATAAACGTGTTATATATGTATTTTTATTTTGTTTTTTATAAACACTGATATTTTTTTATTAATATTTTGAATATTTCTTAGTATTTATTCATGGTAAAATCATAATAAAATAACAATTTTATAAAAATATTGATTAATTTACAAATTAGTGTTTATTTTTTAATCGTGGATTGTACATCATGAACTATATTTGATTTATAACTATAATACACATTTAATACTTTACAATAAGAGGAATATTTTGCTTTTAAATAGTCGATAATTTAGTATCGATTTTTAAGAAGCAATTAGGCTGTAAAACGTTGTACTGAGACGTTAGTGGTTTTTACCTTTTTGATCCGGACGCAAGTTACCTACTAAATACAATCTAAGACCCAAGTTCTATGCACCGATCCCTTTGTCCGACTAAGGGGTATATCTTCCTCCCCCTACCCTACAGGTGATCTATTTTACATTTGAGTGGTTTGGGGACCGAGTCACTTCCAACAAGACGCTTAAAAGATTTAAAGTTTCGCTACAGGAAGTGGCAGGTTTATGAGATTGACTAATTAATACGCTAATTCAATTGGTAATTTTATGAGAAGTTTTGAGTATCTCAAGTTTAGATATCATTAGATAAAATATGCGTTTAAAAAAAAAAAATTAAAAAAATACATTAGACGCATTACATTTATGCGTAATGTCAATATGCAAAATACAATCGTGAACTTGGAAAGACTATGACTTCAATACTTAGATTTTTACGGATTTTTGAAAATATGCGTGTCAACTATAAGCGATTTTGTTCCATATTCATTATTCATACTAGGACCAGTAGGACCTAGTATACGTACTAGATCTCAACCTATAACGTTGAGATCTGTTATTTATTTTGTAATCTACGTTATCGTTTTGAATAAACAGCGGGAAACCGTTTGCGTTTCGAACGTCTTTGGCGGTGACCGGTAACCGGGTTCAGGCAGATCGACGGAAAAAGGCGGGTTCTCGCTGTCGCATCGGGTGTTGCAGAACGTCGTATACTATTTATTAACAACAGACAGGAATGAAAAAAAATGGCGGCCGTTTTTTGACACCCGTACCCGTGCCGCCACCGTCCCCGTCACCGGGCGTATGCGTGCCGTCCCCGAAACCGCTGCGCGCACCGACGATCACCGTTTTCCGACGCCCGTCCGATTCCGGTACACCGTTTCGTAAACGCATAGACGACAGCCACGGCCAAACCGTAACATAATCATCGAAAACCGTCGTCGCGTCGGCGTCATCTCAGCGGACGTCCGACACCATTCCGCAGCCGCCGTCGCGAACACTGCGTAAGTACAGAACACCTACTCATCCGTATCTCACTCGTCGACGTTTTAGGGTCCGAAGATCTCGACCGTGACCCAGTGTTGTGACGTGCGACAGCACCGCCGTCGTAGTCTTGTCGTTCGCCAATATTTAGCAACAATAACGATCATAACAACAACAATATACCAGTGTATTAACGTTATTAAAGAATATTATCCTTCGTCGTCGCGCATACATTACCCCGCAATAACGAGTCGATAGCGATATGGTAATGACACATTAGTAGTTCCGTTCGGTCGCGGATTCGCGTCGTGAGCGTTTGTCGCCGCAGCCGCAGCCGCAGCCGTCACTGTCCACTATCGTTGTCGTTGTCAAATAATTGTGCGTGTCGTGCCGTCGTCGTTCATGAGCGACATGAGCAGCGCGGCGGTGGCGGCCGCGGCCAACGGCGCGTCGTAAAATAATATGTGTACGGTTGCCGTGTGGCGGCGCTTTCATAGGATTAATATATATGTCTTGTCGCGGCTGTTAATGATGCCCCCCGTGTACAAAACGTGTAAGTAGCAGAATAGTAATAATATGTTTGTACGTGCACGACTGTGCGACAATGTCTCTTTTCTTAATTCCCGATAGGCAGCGTTCCGCGGACGCTTCCTGTGTTTTCTTCCGCGTCTTATCTATTCGTAAACACTAATGTATACAATTCGTAAATATCGTCGTGTCATTATCTATAGAGATCTACAGACGGTGTTCTGTACTCTCTAGTCCGCTGGTGACCACCGATCGCCGTGTACGTACGCCGCAGCTCGCGGTCGTCGTGTCGATCGACATGAATCGGCGTTTGACGATGTCGTGGTGGTGTGCAATGCACGACGGTTTTTGCTCAGTCCTATGATAGAGATCGTGGTATGGGTGTATGCGCGGGTCTCGAGGGTCCAGATCAGAACAAATATCCGTCTTCGTAGCGTATTATATCATTGTCGCGAAGGATCTCCGCGACAAAAAAATTTACGTGACGCAAACCCAATCGACGCCTCGTACGTCGTCGTTTGTTGTGAATCCTTATCACGGCGGTGCGGCCCTCCTGTCCGGTGCAAACCGTCGTTTGGGATTTAATCGATAATAATATTGTGTTTTAGCACGACATTATATATTATTATTATTACGATAGTGCAATATGCTGTATCATATACCTACACTTTTTTTCTCTTTGTTCTAACATAGTAACGTAGATATTATACTTGTTACCGTGTATGTGTACACCGTCGTAATTTTTCAATCGTTTTTTTTCTATTATATTCTACCACGATAATTAATTATGGTGAATTTTTGATTTTCAGTATTTTTTTATTTTTTATAGCCGTTTTTACCGTTTCAATATTATATTATTACTAATGTTTCTTCAGGACTGACTAGTGGTGACCTCGATTTTACGAATTTTTTGCCCAACGAAATCTATATTTTACTATTGAAATTTAAACAGTTGTTTATGATCAAAACTGATATCTTATTCTTATCAAGTAATCAGTGAATACAATGTTCTAGTTGAATCTTGGTAACCAACTTCGATTTGTGTTCTGGTTCCAAATATTTACTATTTATTTATATAGTTGGTGTTAGCAGTGTTTAAGTATATTATGTACATTTTAGTAATTAAATATTTTGATCCAAAAAATAAATTTAACGTTTGGTTATAGGTTTTTAATTAACAAGACTTCAACCATGTCTGAAAACGAAGGAACAACTATTGGTAATTCAATTTATATTTACTCTTTATTATGTTTATTATAAATCTTATATTAGTTAAAAAGGATTTTAAAACTATACTTATTAATTAATAAAAAACCATGTTAATTTATACCATAAACTGTAAAGGAATTATGATAGCTTTAAATTATGGACTTGTGTGTTATGCTATACAAAAAATATAGTTCATATAAATGTGTTATAACATGTTGTATTGTTGCGGTAAAAATTCAAATACCAACAAACTTTGATGGATATAATATTAAAAACTCAAATTCTATATTTTTATTGATCCTAGGCTTAGCTTATAATTTATATCGGGTGATTATTTTAGTGAATTAATGAGTGTTATGTTAAATGAAACATTGGAATATTTATACTAGTCAATTTAAAAGTTTGAAATCCTGTATTAATTATTTTATTAACTGATTCTGTTTCATGGTATATTTTAATTTGTATAATGGCATCTATGCCATTTTTGTTGTAACATATTATACTTATTAATAAACTATATCAATAAACATCCAACTTGTGTACCTATATGCATACATGAAAAACCAGTTTTTCATGTGAGATATCAAACTATGTTTTAATTTTAATTATATTTTCATTTTATTTTTAAACTTGAAAATATTACCCATGAATAGACGATTCCTTTAACGGCTTTAACTTGGTCATTGTTTATTTGTTTATTAGTATTAGATGGTGGATCATCTGCAAATACTATGATTGATGCGACTCACATAAAGTTGGAGGCTTCAACCTCTGGCACTGAAAATATAACCGATATACAAAATTACTTGGATTCATTTAATAAAGAAATTGAAGGAAATGAAGTAACACAAGTACAAACTGGTAAGTATTATATTTAATTATTAGTTTATTTTATATTTTCATAAAAATAATGAATTTAGATGGGGACTCAGTAGAACATGCATATTTCATTGATCAAAATGTCCAATATTATTATCAAACAACTACTGGAGATGGCCAGATGGTTATGGTTGGAGGTAAATTATAATTAAATTCATTCAATTTTAAAATGTCACATTTTTAAAATAAATTTTTATTTTAGGACTTTCGGAACAAGATGCACAAATGATGGCTGAGACAAATGAAAATAATATGGATAATGTCACTCAAATTGTTCTGCCTAATGTACAAGATAAAATTAAAAAAGATATCCCTCAAGTAAATTAAAATAATAAATAATGAATACCTAATATAGGTAGTAAAATGTTTGAAATTTTAGATTGTTGCTTTAGCAGATGGCAGTGGGTATCAAACAGTAACTCTAGTTCAAGCTGATGCTGATGCCAACAATTATGTACTTTATGTAGTCAAACAAAATGACAAAAATGATGAAACTCCAAATGTTATGGAGATGTCACAAGAAGAACATGATCCAGATGATCCCGATGTTAGTAATGTATATGATTTTAATGATGCAGAAGATCCAACTCTACCAAAAAAACAAGAAATAGAAGTAACTATACAAAGAAAAATAAAACATTTTTATTTAACTATTATTATTAATAGCAGTAATGTAATATTTATTTAGGATTCAGGTGAAGAAGATGACAAATCTAAAATAGTTAAATTAGTACCTAAAAAGTCACAAACAGTAACTCAAGCACATATGTGTAATTATTGTAATTACACTACTGGAAAAAGGTAATTTATATTTCCTTTTATTAGTTCTTAATGTTTCAAAATGTCTTAGTTTATTGTTATTATTAATTATTATTTATTTTGCACATATCATTTAGTTTTTCTATTATATATTGACTTAATGAAATTTAAAAAATGTTCATTCAGGTATTTATTGTCTCGTCATATGAAGTCTCATTCTAAAGAACGTCCACATAAATGTACTGTTTGTGAACGTGGTTTCAAAACTCTAACTTCTTTGCAAAATCATGTGAATACTCATACTGGAACAAAACCATATCAATGTCGAAGTTGTCCAAGTGCTTTTACTACATCAGGTATGCAAATTTATTAATCCTTCAAGTATTTTTCATTATACCATATTTAAAATAGATTTTTTTCTCATAAAATATTTATATTTATTTATATCATAGGAGAACTTGTTAGACATGTTCGATATAAACATACTCATGAAAAACCACATAAATGTACAATATGTGATTATGCTAGTGTAGAACTTAGCAAAATGAGAAATCATATGAGATGTCACACCGGTGAAAGACCATACCAAGTATTTACTATTATACATTATACCAATTCTTTTTTTTATTAATGCTAATATTAATATTAATTTTTTTAGTGTCCGCATTGTACTTATGCAAGTCCAGATACATTTAAATTAAAGCGCCATTTGCGTATACACACTGGTGAAAAGCCATACGAATGTGATATCTGCTTTTCTAGGTTTACCCAATCCAACAGTTTAAAAACACACAGATTAATCCATAGCGGTAAATTTTATTTTTTAAATTATTAATATTATATAGCATAGAAATTATTAAATTATGGTTTTAGGTGAAAAGCCTGTATTTAAATGTGACCATTGTCCTGCTACTTGTGGGCGTAAAACTGATTTACGTATACATGTACAAAAGCTTCATACTTCTGATAAACCTATTAAGTGCAAACGATGTGGTGATGCATTTCCTGATCGTTACCAATACAAGGTATTGTAGCATACATTTATCCTTTAATATATTATCTAATAAACATTTACTATAGGTTCATTGTAAATCACATGAAGGGGAAAAATGTTATAAATGTGAGCTGTGTCCTTATGCTTCCATGTCTCAGCGTCATCTTGAAACTCATATGTTAATACATACAGATGAAAAACCATTCCATTGTAAACAATGTGATCAGGTAAAATATTTCAATTTATGTATATAATTTTTATATAATACAATATATCATCTTTACTAATATAATTTATTTATTTATTTTTTGAATAGTCATTCAGACAAAAACAATTATTACGCCGTCATCATAATTTGTATCATAATCCAGCATATATACCACCTCCACCACATGCCAAAACTCATCAGTGTAATACATGTCAACGATCATTTAGACATAAAGGAAATTTATTAAGACATATGGAAGTACATATGCAAGAATCAACTGGAAATGATCGAAATACAGCAATAAAACAAAGATTAGAGGTATTATTATTATTTAAATTTATTATTAAACTTTTTAATTAAAACCACTTTTAAAGATTAAAATACCAATTGATACAAAATAAAATAAGATAATTTATTTGGAAACAGTTGATGTTTTAGTAATTAGTATTATTATATGAATGATATGCTATGTTCATTTTACTGTTACATTTAAATTAAATTTGGTTATATATGGATAAAATTAGATAATTGGGGTAATTGTTTCTTTGGAATAATTTTTAGTGTGAAATTTATTTGTGTTTGTTCGGATGATTTTGCAATAATGTTCTTTTTATCCCTTGGATTTTAATTTTTCAATTGTTGCTTAATTGTGAAATCTTGTTAAGTAGTGATTGGTCCATTGAATATTATTTAAAATTGTCTATGTAAGATTATATTCAGTTTTAATTGTGTGCATATGGTATCTCATATTATGACATTAATTAGGGATGAGTTGATATTATTTTTACTAAAAACCATAGGCTGGTATTAAGATATAACCGATATCCTATATCACAAATATTATATAGAATAGTAAATTAAACAAAAGAAAATATACAATAATAAATTTAAAATTAAAGTAACAATAAATAAAAATGATATGAAAGAATTGTGCCATACTGCCATCAGACTCTCAATACTTGTACCTTGTAGTTTATGAGTAATACATTTTTAAAGTTTAGACAAGCGGAGTAGTGGACAAACATTTTGCGGGGTTACCACTCCAGTCCGTGCATCAACATTTTAAATACTTATAACTCATAAACTACTCGCCCTAAATTCAATTTTTATGTATCAAAATACTCTAAAAAATATGCTGTTTTGGAATATGAAATTAAAACTATGTTATCATTCAAAAAAGAAAAATCTTAAAAAAATATTTAAAAATATCATTTTCTAATAAAAACGTTTTTTCTGACTTTTTTGAAAGAACCTAAGTCTTAAAATTTGTATGTACTCGTATGTATATTTTACTTTTTCATTTTACTCCCCGACGAATGTGATCACTATAAGCGGTGACTACTGTGTAATGAACAAGAACTGAATTTAATGTTCTAGTATAAATTTTAACATATTATTTAAGTAATAAATGAATGATCCCGTGAAATGAAATGGAAACAATTTAAAAATAATTCTTGTTAATAAATTATTGCAGTATACAGATTCAGCTAATGAAGATGAATCTGAGGAAGACACAAGTATTCCAACAAGTGAAACTGGAGTTGTAGCAGTAGAAGGTGAAGATGGACAGCAATATGTTGTGCTTGAAGTGATTCAACTTGATGGTCAAGATCAGATAGGTAGTTACACAGCCTCAAGTGTATCATTACAACAAGTTGACCAATCTTCTTGTAAGCATAAATAAAAATAAAAATTTTCTTTTAACTTAATTTTTAAATTAAATTATTTACCATACAGCGCCAAGTCAAAAAGACCTTACAATTTTAAAAACCGCATCTTTATCAGACGTGAAAGAAGAATGTGGTGATGGTGTTGAAAATTGTTTTGGTTTTGATGATGAAGATGATGAAGAAACAACAAACTCAGGTGGTTAAAAGTAATTTTATTTTAAATGTAAAATTTTATCTCAAACTTTTTACATTTCCTTTTATATTATTTGTGTACCGAGTTTTATGTTCTTAGCATTTATGTCATAATATTGATGTATAGTGTATATATTGAACAAAATTCTCTATTAAAGCCTATATAATTGATGTTGTACTAGATAAAAATTAATTGAATCTTTGAAATAAGTATCCAATTTTAAACGGCAATACATTTTATTATACTACTATAGTTATTGATTTGTTTCTATGTAATATACTTTTACGTATTTCAATTTTGTATTTTGCAAAAATTTAATGTAAAATACTTAAACTAAGTCATTAGTGATTAACAAATTAGCATATTTATATTCATATATTATGGCTTAACTTATTTTATAATTGATTTTAAATTGTTTTTTATTCGAATTATTTATGAATATAATATAAGCAAACAAATGTACCAACTAACTGTTAACAAAACTAATAGTCAATTCAACATCGCTGATTTGTGTTTTATTATATACATGACCTATTTTAATGCATTTTTTACTGTGTGAAAAAACTTATAAAAGTAGTTTGATACCAATTATCTAGTGTTTATAAATAGCATTTTCAATTAATAATAGTACAGATTTTTTTTTATTGTGAAGTTCATATTTAAAATATGATTTATTTTAATTATACAATATTTATTTAAAGTTTAGTGCTTTTTTTTTTAGTGTATTATGACATAACCTAAAGACCTTTATTAAAATATTGAATATTTTAAAGACTGCACTTATTTATCTTGAATAAAGAGATTGATATACCTAGTATTACTTTATAAACACTAAAAACGATTCCTAATTATATTTTGTAAATATATATTTCTTACTTATAGGACTCTATTGACATAATTTTAATTTGTAATTATATTTTGTTTCTATTTGATTATGTATTTTTAAATTATGTAGTTACATTCCCAGTCCCGATTATAGTATGACCGTGGAAGTATATAAAATTATTTAATTTTAATATTGTGTGCCAGTTGTCCAGATATATTGTAAGCATGTGCACTTTTTATTCCTAAAATATATTGAGTGCTGTTAATTGTTATGCAATTAACAAATAAAATATTGTTAACATTAATATACTCTTGTTAGATATGTAAACATATTACAATATAAGTTTTAATTATTTTAGTGTTATTATAATTAATAGTTGTTTTGAAATGGCATCCTAGCTTTGATTATAAATAAAGTAAAGTACAATATAGCATTAAGAAATATGTGTTGATTTTATTTAATACCCGATAATTATTATTAACATCTCTTTTGTGCCCATAGGCCAGAATATAAGTAATTCAATTTTTATCGAAATCATAAAAAAAAATGTATATTTATTTATTTTTAAGTATATAATTTTAGTTGTTTATAGACCTTTGAATTTTTCTATTTTATTTTTTTATTTTAATTTATGTATGATAAAATATTTATATTTGCATAATACAAGGTTCCACATAAGTTCATACAGTAATTAAAAATATTTAAAATTATTTATTGAGTAATAAAAAAAATTGAAGAAGTATCTACAGATAAAAGTATTTTATAACTCCAAAAAATGTAAGTGACTATCAGACTATAGTTATTGTATGTTATAGTAATCATGATGACTGTGATCTATATTGAATAATCAGTAGGTAAGTACAAGTGCTTATAAAATGATGAGCTTTAATTTAATCGATAAAATCAGTGAAGAAAGTAGGTACTAACTACTAAGTATTTAGTAGGTAAACGTTCTGATGGATAGTAGGTGTCAAATAGCGTACAATTGGGCATTGAGTAGATCACTAATTATTAATCAATGTTTTAAATTTGAATACAATGATTCGCCGTTGCCGCTGAAAATAATTCTGAATGAACTGCGAAGACAATTTGTCAGCCTATATGGCTGTATTACTAATTAAAATTATAATGTGTTTATATTGTTATTTTAATAATTTAATTTACTAGTAGCATGGTTAGTTTAAAAAATATATGGTCCATATATGTAAAGTCCGGGTTCATAAGGTTTATAATTATACTTGGACACATCTAAAATTACGCGCTCTGGTATAAAATACTGTATTTGTACCAGGTGAACTATCGTTATTAGTACAATTTTTATTATTTTTATATACTCTGATTATTATGTATTTATTTACCTCCTCTATTTCACAGATCTGTATTATTATCATGTATACTTTTCTATAATAATATATGAGGCCGCAGGGCCATCCCGAAAGACAAATAATGGGAGGGGGCTAGATTTATCAATTTTCCTACCACATTTTTTTAATGTATAGGGCTTTAGGAAATTTTCTTCGACTTATTGGTTTATTGCGTTTAAAATATGTGATATAATGTGTTTAGACTGTTCAGAGTAAAAATCATTTTTTTTTTTAATATCTTCATAATTCACAAAATAACATAAAATTCGTATTGCTAGAAACGTGTTTTTGATAAATTATATAAAAATTAACAATATGTACAGAAATATCGCCGTCATTGCGAGCAGATACTACTATACAAGTTCCAAAAAATGGCAGCAATTAATGATGGATTGACTATTTTCAGTTTTTACAATCGGATTACGTATAAAAAAAAATGTATAATTATTTGAAAAATGATTGTAATTTTAAATTATTACGAAATTTAGGCTACTTTTATCCGATTATTTTAGATTTGTTGGATATTATGATTTTGCCAACTATTCTGAACATAAAAACCTTTTTTTTCTTCTTATTTTTTATTGGTTGAGGAAGTCCATGTGCCTATTTCGCTTTAGACGACGTGGTGGTTTATCAGGGAGAGTGAGGGAGGAGAGATTGGAAATGAGTGGATTAGGGTGGTTGACTATGTTATTGTGAAATAATTTATAGTAGTGGGAGGTTAGGGTATTTATGTTTGGGATTTTGAGGTCAGAGTGGAGTGTGAGGTTGCTGACGTACCAGGGGACGTTGGTGAGGAGGCGAAATTGATTGCAAGGATTGGAATTTTTGAATGTTGAATTTTTTGGAGGTACCCCATAGCTGTATTCTGTAAGTCATTGAAGGGCAGAGAATTTGTTTATAGATTACGAGTTTTGTGTTGAGTAGGAGATTTGATTTAAGAAGGTATTTCATTGTGTAGAGTTTTAAATTGAGTGATTTCCTTTTTGTTTTTAAGTGATATGCCCAAGTGAGTTTACTGTCGAGGTGGTCTCCGAGGTAACGGGTGGCTTGTGTTTTGGGAATCGTATCGTTGTTGGTGATCATGGGAGGACTATGATCTGGACGTAGATATTTTGGCTTGTTAATATAGGGTTTAATCTCTTTAGTATAATCTTATCTAGGATTTTTGAGAAAGAAGGTAAAAGGCTGATAGGTCGATATGAAGAAGGTAGATCACAATGGCGTGCGGTGGTAAAACATTACCGGCAAGCGCTAAAATAAGTAAACTTACATACCTAAAATCCAATAAAAATGTACTCATGTTAATATTCTACTGAATATTATATTTATTACCAAACAAGCTTATTGTTAAATATAATATAATAAATAAATAAGTATTATAAGTGTTGTAAATTTAAATGAAATCAAAATTAAAATTATTTATAAACAAAATGCAGTAAAAGTAAAATCGGCACAATTGAATTTGCGGCGATTGTAAACTCTCCCGGGTGTCTAGTACTACCTGACGGCAGGGGCGGCTCGTTATAAGAATACTAGGACTAGGAACGACTACTCCTGCCCCGAAAATGAGGGAAAAAATGTTTTAAGTTGAACAGGTTTAATCATAATTCATAATAGCAGATTGATCATTCAAGTAAAAATAATTGCATCTATATCATAAAATGTAAAATTTAATGAAAAACGTAACTAAAGAAGAACCTAAAAATATTACATTGGTAATAGTAATCTGCTGCTAGTCTGCTACAACACTCTTTAGTATGTATATCTAGTTGCTTAATTTTCTCATAGTCTCCCCCGTGTATTCTTACAACTGGTGTTCTTCTTGATGGTTCCAACACTTCTAACTACTAATTATTCAACCTATTTTGCTGTCTCTTTTAAATCTCGCTAACAATAAACTTTGAAAATATTTTAACGATTTTATAAGTCGTTAATTTTTAGTAATTGTTAGTAAGTAGTAGTATTTGTTTAGTAAATGTTCAAACAAAAAATCTTGCCTAAAAGGCTAACAACATCATAAATTTTGATTATAAAAAAATAAATCATATTTAATTTCAGAAAAAAACATACAGTAAGAGCTATCGATAATGTAATACATTTTAATAATATAAACAGTGTAAATGTTTGAAGCAAAAATTTATTTTCAGAAAAAAATTTGCAATATGGTCTAATAGAAGATAAAATATATTTTGACAAATAAAACAGTGTACAAAATGGTATAATAAAAAATTTTGATAAGTAGCAAAGTGAAATGAATGACGAAAAAAAGTATTTGCGGAAAAAATTTGCAATGTTGGTTAACAGTAATACTTTATAAAACGTTAATATTTCTCGTTTCTTGATATAAATAACTATTTAATTGGTATTTAATAAAAAAAAAATCTATGCAAGGTAACTATAAGATAAGAAATTTGTAATTTTCCACACCACCTTTATTATTAAACGACGCACAATAACATTGTCCGTATTGTTTAATAACTTTATGAGGTATTACACGAGGCGCGTTTTTTTTATTGTGGTGTCCCCAGTAGGCCTAATCCACATCGTAAGTGAGAACGCATCACATGCAGGGGCGTATTTAGGTGGGGGCTTTGGGTACCGTCACAACAAATGTGTGCCATAGAGTTATAAAATACTATAGTATTTATATAACACGGTGTTCTATGGTATTAAAAATTTCACCATTGCGCGGTGTAGAAGTTTTTTAGTTTTTTTTTTCTAGGGGAGAGGCGGCAAAATATGTCTCGCCCTTATTCTAAAATTCCTACATACGCCACTGATCATATGAATGCATTCAAATAATAAAAAAAAATATACAATAACTTAAACTATGTAGATATTAATAATACTATAAGGAAACCTAGGAATAAAAATATGATTTTCGCTATTGTACATGCTACAAAAACGAGTAATGTGTGTAATATGTGTGTTGCCGGCCGGCGATAGTCTATGTGTTGGATGAATGGATGAGAGATGAGCGCTGACGCGTAAGGGGACAACTAAATAAAAATTATTATAATATAATAACCTAACTTAACCTATACTATAATACAAACACATTCTGGCAACACTTGATATCAGGATGAGCTGCCAATCTTCCTCCGGGTTGAAACGAAGTAGAGTGCCGACACATTTCCCATCAGCTTTGTGACAAATTCTTCTTCACTAATAAATATAAATATTATATATTTATATATAGTATACTGTACCTACTATGATTCTAAAAATTATTATATAATAGTATAATACAAACAAATCCTTTCGACAGTTGATTATCAGCTGAATTTCTTTTTGCTACTGCCAAACGTCCTCCGTGTTGAAATACAACAATCAACTTTGCTGCCAATCTTCCTACGGGTTGACTCGAAGCAGAGTGCCGACACATTTCCCATCAGCTTGATGACAATTCTTCTTCACTAATAAATATAAATATTATATATTTATATACAGTATACTGTACCTACTATGATTCTAAAAATTATTAAATAATACAAACAATTCCTTTCGACAGTTGATTATCAGTTGAATTTCTTTTTGCCACTGCCAAGCGTTCTCCATGTTGAAACGAAGCCCAATGCCGACACATTTTCCATCAGCTCAATGACAAATTCATCGTCGGTGAGTAGTCCATGATCCAGCTAAATGTTTGGTTCCTATAAAACTACAAACTAATGTGCAGATTAAATGCAATAGAAAAAACAATTTTAATATTTCAGAAATATGTGTTGGTGTTCTTTTATTTTTGAATTTAAATTAATTTTAAATTTATATTCATAATTTATCAGTTAAAAATGTAAAAAAGAACTAAGAAGATTATAGTATATTGCCGTTTAACTTTCTGTTCGGTGGCCACCTTTTAAATTCCTCATTCTCTTTTATAAGAAAGTTAAACAGCACAATAACTATAAAAAATATAAATTTAAACTTACACAAAGACGAACTAGCTATGTGATAAGAAAAAAAATTGGTAATTTATCAACGTATTATTAAAATAAAAAGAACACCTAAAACCGTAGTACAGTATGTTATCTGAAGAAAAAAAAAGAACCATAAAAGTTAAATATAATTTAAGTGAATATTCATAATATACTGTACTACTGTTCGAAAAATTATAATATTAAGCAAACACAGCCTTGCGACACTTGTTATTCAGATGAGCTTCTTATTGATGCTGCCAATCGTCCTCCGGGTTGAAATTAGACAAGCATATAGCGTAATTATTTCAGTTTTTTTGTTTTTCCGATATTCTGGCAAGATCTGAAATGTTTTGTTTAATTTTACTATTTACCACCCAAAGTACCAAATAGATCATACTTGCTACAAGAATTCATGACAAACAGAAAATATACTACATAATTGTAAAATCATTATACATTTTTCGCTACGTCCAGGATGGATCTAAGGTGTACTTAACGACTTTATTTTATTCTTGGCAATTTCATCATTAATGCATGGTCGGTAACCTTTTTGAACTCTCAGGCCACATTCACAAATTAAAAACAGTTTGCGGACCAGATAAAAATAAAAATTTTATTTTCTTAAATTATTTACTATGGAAAAAAATATTGTCTAGAACTTTAAAATAATAAAATATAAATAAAAAAATAATGTCAGTGTTTTAGAATTTAAAACGGGTCGTATATACAATAACCTGCCGGTTGCTGACCACTTCATTGGACTGGACGATCGGAAATAAAATATAGGTCTGTCATCGGGGTCACAGCTTGTAGAAGTCAATAAACATTTATTTTATTACACGTATAAATAGTAAATTTATTACTCCCCCAAAATGATAAGACAATATTAACCTACGTAAGTATCCTTCGACGCTTTTCGGTGAAATCAAGCTGTGCCATATTAATATTCAAACGCGCACCGTCACCAAAGAAACAGCTAGTTTATTTCTTCATTCGCCTTCTTTATGCTTCGGAATGGAATTATTGAAATATTTTATGAAAATGAGAGTACTCGTCATGTACTGAAGGCTGTTGTTTGACGACTGTTTAATAAAATTATTAGAATTGTTAATCGTCTCCTACAAATGACAACTATTGTCGTTTGCCATGGATGATAAATATTATAATGTTTTTTTTTACAGAACTCTTTGTGATTTTATAGGATTTATTATTATTCTTCCAGCTGCCTTGCATACGAAACTTTTGGTATCTAATTAATTTCATACTTAAAATCATAATAGTTGTATATTATCCTGAATGTTTTTTTAAATTATAATTGTATAACGGTTATTAACGGTTTTATACGGTTTGGCTAAACTAAATGATTAATAATTTTAAAATTATCAAATAACTATATTAATTCGTTTTTAATCACGCGCAGTGTTTTAACCTAATCTTACATACCTATTACATTAGATGCAATTACCAATTACCTCTGTCTGTAGATATTGTGTCTGATGACACCTATCATAATAGAAAAAAAAAATTCATACATTTCGATTATTGTGATTTCTTGTAACAAATAGTACCTAATCACTAGTCAATGCTTTGGGAAATCAATTTACGTTTTAAACTTAAAATAAAATATATTAATTTTTATGAAAAATCCGCTACCCGGATAATGTAATCGATGTAGACGCATATTTTATTAATTTATGTATAAATTATATAGTACTGAACTTCAAACAGTCATAATATAAGTTTCCAATGAGCATTTTATTTTTGTTTTTGCATAAAAAAAACTAATGAGAATTCCTATAGAACATTTTAAAAATGTTAAAAATTTGTAATAATAACAAAATAAAGAACATTGTATATAATATATAGTTTGAAATATTTTTAAAATAATAACATAAATAAGAAATACTCTCATAAAAAATTAGTTATAACTTTAAGTTCTCGGTGTATAAGATTATTTGTTTTTAAACTATATAGTATATTATAGTCTATATCACAATATAAAAATTGTTTTACAAGAATTAGTTTTTTTTTTTGGGATGAAAAATTAATACTCAATAAGTCATAAAATATTGAACTTCAATCATAAAAAAGAATGTGACTTTCCAGTAAACCTTTTATATTTGTTATATTTAAAAAAAACTAATGAGAATTACTATACTAAATTTATATATAGAAAGACATTATTATATGAATATCTGATAAAAAAAATAATTTGAAAATTGTATAGATTTAGACAAAATTTTGATTTTAAACGTTTATAAAATTACTTATTTGAAAATAAAATATAGGTCTAAGTAATCGAAGTGGCAGCATGTACAAGTCAATAAATATTTGTTTAAAGTATTAATTTTTTCCTACCCTAAGATTATAGGAAAATTAACCTGTGCAAGTATCCTTTGACTCTTTTTGGCGAAATCAAGCTGTGCCATATTAATGTTCAAACGTGCACCGTTGCCGAAGAAACAGCTAGTTTATTTCTTCATTCGCCTTCTTTACGCTTCGGAATGAAATTATTAAAATATTTTATGAAAATGAGAGAACTTGTCTTGTACTGAAGGCTGTTGTTTGACGACTGTTCAATAAAATTATTAGAATTGTTAATCGTCTCTTACAGATGACAACGATTGTCGTTTGACATGGATGATAAATATAATAATAATGTTTTTTTTACAGAACTCTTTGTGATTTTATAGGATTTATTATTATTCTTCCAGCTGTCTTACATACGAAACTTTTGGTATCTAATTAATTTCATACGTAAAATCATAATAATTGTATATTATTCTGAATTTTTTTTTAATTTTAATTTTATATCGTTTATTAACGGTTTTATACGGTTTGGCTGAACTAAATGATTAATAATTTTAAAAATATTAAAAAGTTTAATCATTAAACTGATATTACATACTAAATAGTTAGTAGATTATGATCTATAACATAAAATAAAGATGGACTTACAAAATTAATAAAATTGATTTCTAAATACAAGCAGTTATTCACATTTAATTTCTGTTTCGGTACCGTCCTGTTTAGGAATAATACATACTCATACTACTTTTACTGATTTTAAAATTAATCGAAAAGTTCTAATTGATATGCACCTATTTATGGTATTATGCTATGTTTATTTTATCCTATAAGTGTATAGTCAAAATATTTTGAAAATTATAATGTTTATAAGAAATGCAAACATTAACATTTGTTAAAATTATCAAATAACTATAGTAATTCGTTTTTAAATTACTACAAAAAACAAAATTCGGTTGAGGTGAAATAGTTATCACAGAAATATGAAATGAATATCCAATGTCTTAAAATTCCAACAATTATAAAATAATATTAATGTTTCTTTTCGGAAAACTTTTTATTTTCGATAAAAAAAAACTTATATTAGTCGGGTATTCGACCGGTTTAAAATGAAAATTGCTATTTATATTTCATACAATTATTATAAATATAAATTATTATTCTATAAAACGGGTCTGGTAATATGACGATTATGTATTTTTGGTGTCATGTGTCTTATGCATTGCGTGTTCGGGAATAAAATATGCATACGTATACGTCCCCCGGCGGGTAGAAGATTGGTGAAATAAGTATGTATTTATTTTATGTCTAAAAAAGTAAATTAAAGCTTCAAAAGTATAGAAATTTAAACTCACGTAAACATCGACTTTTTTTATAGTGAATCTTAGTTGTGTCATATTTAATTTCCATACGTTCAGTAACCACATCGCCGACCCAGGAACACCTTTCCTCGTCCGTCTTTACCGCGTTTCGAATTGAAGATATTGAGATATAACATAAAAATAAGCTGAAAAGAACAGCATATGCGTGTAAAATATTATATATATTAAAGTACGGTTTAACGATTTGTACGTCTATTTTTTTCTCCGTTAAAATTATTACAACTGTCAATCGTCTACGAACGAATAGCGAAAATTGGTGATTTCCATAGATGATAGATTAATATGATAGATCCATATCCATAGATCATACAATGTATTATTATATTGTAATATTATTATTAGCCAGACATTTAATTTTTTTCGGAAGTCTGCCGTTCGAGAGACTCAATTGTGTACTTATACAAATTTTATATGCACGACAAAAGGCGGAGGGCGGGGTAGATTATATAGATGTTGTTCAGTACATTGAGACTAGACTCATTATTTTTCGTCCGTATTATTATTGAATGACACCCGTCTTATCATTAATAATGTAAAAATATAATACAAAATATTATAATATTATCAATAATCAATATTAATATCGAAAACCATCATAATTATTTTCAAAATAGATAAAATTATTAAATTATACTACAGTTTTCTTCAAACTTTTTTATTGCTTTACTACTTTTTTTTACGGTGAGTCGCCGTCTCAAAGACCCCTGATGAGCTGCCACTGCAGGTGATAATAAGTTTATGGCATAAACAGCTTAAAACTAATCTATATTATATTTTGAATACTTCTCTGTTAGTGTTAAATAATAATACACGAATTTGTGTCTTTAAATAATATTTTTGTAATAACTTAAAACAAAAAAGATAACTATACCTATAATCGTTATTTTTCGTTAAAATGTCCATTTTTGTCAATATTCAAATTTGGTACGTACTAACAGTAGCGCCGAACACGAGTGTGAACTGTGGAAAATTCCCCAGAAATATTTATGGGTGGGTGGGTGATAATCAAAATAGTTTGTTATGTGGTATCTTGTATGTATATAGTTAGAAATAAATATAGTACCATTCGAATGTAACTAACTAAACATTTTTTTTATTAGGTGGGTCTAACACCAGCGCTTTTTCCCCATAACATGAAATATAGATCGGCGTGACTGGACTTACGACTAACCTCTCAGACTGGAAGTGAGAATATGAATAAAATTAAAACTTTTAAGCAATAATAATAATATAATAGTAGCTATAGTTATATAGTTATACTAAGTTTTATACTACTATTAGTTAATATTTGCCGGACCCGATAGCTCTAAATAAAGTCCAGGGGTAGTATATGCTGCCTCTGCTACCCCCGTTCGCACGCCTATGGTTCACACAATTAAAATATTTTCACCATTACAGCGACCTATAGTTTTGACGTTACTGGTGTTTGTCAAACATTTATAGGTAATAATGGCGAATGTGTTTTGAATGTGTAGATAAATAAATAATAATCGCAATTGTATTACCCGCGATTGTAACTTACAGAACAGTTGCGGGCCAGTGAAACACGATTGTGCCCGTCCTACCATTATTTTTACATGCGAAGTACCAGATTCAACTGTATACTTTATTAATATATCAATATATGGAATTATAAACGTTTGTCATATTATTTTCATTAATGTTCTTTCCCAATTAGTATAAAATAAATACTTATACAATTTTAGTAATATTCTAATATGTATTAGTATTTATTAGTTTATACATAATGGGAAAATATGTAAATGAAAAAACAAAATATGAAAAATGTTTACAACTGTAGTTGTAGGGGATATATTATAGAGATTAGGGATATAATATAGTATTATATTATTATTGTTATATACAAATAATATTATATCTATTTTATGGGTTTGAGCACAATCATGATGTTGTTTTTTTGCTAACTAAAAAGGTAAGGTAAGCAGGCGCAATCGTGTTACACCCTTGTCTTCCATGACCCATGACATTTTAATTTGATAGAAAGCTTATTGTAATTTGTAATTTTATTTACTTCAATAAAAATAATTAACATAATTTAATAAAAAGGTATTGTTGCTGACTCGCGTAACATACTCGTATTATCAAATTTTTACTCAGTTTATATTTCATTCTATTATTTTTGAAATTAGAGTAAATTGATCAATAATGTGCAATGTAAATATAATTAGACTGAATTAGTATACAATTTAAAGTTAAGATTATTATCTAGGTCCTAGATTTTAGGGTATTTCGAAGTGTTTTATTGATATTTTAAACATGTAGCAAGTTATGTTAATTTGAAAATCTACAAAAAAATTATAATTTTTAAATATTAACTTTCTTCAAAATTAAAATGTCAATAAAACTTTCCAATATGCCCTGATAATAATTTTATCTATAAATTTTACAACATATAAATTTAATCTAGTTTTAAAATAACATAATTAAATGGATTATTCTAATTATTGAATTATTCTGAATGCAAAATGTCCCATGTTACTTGTGTGTGAGATAGTCGACAAAGACAACACTTGCGGATTTTGTTTTAAAATATAGTCAGCAAATTCATATATTTATATCCCCCCCCCATCAATATATTTTTTTTATACAGTAAAACTTCCATATAACTAACTTCCATTTTACGAAATTTTCTGTTTAACAAAATATTTTTAAGAACTGTGACCTTTATTGTTAATGAATACGTAATTCTATTTAACGAATTCCTCCATATTACGATTTTTTTTTGTTGCTTATTCGATTTTGTTATGTGGAAGTTTCACTGTATTTATTTATTTTGCCATCGCCAGTGTCGTAGGTTTCTAGTACCCTCAAATGTTTTTACCCCCCCCCCCACCCGTAATATTATTCGTAAGGGGGTAAAATATACTAGGATATTTATATATACCCCCCGGTAAAATTATACTAATTTATAAATATACCTACTATGTTTTTTCACTGGTAAAAATATTTTAAGTACTTACATATTTTTCTATCCACCTTTAAAAATTATAGCACGGTACTTGAAATTGATTAGAAAATTGTATTGCATTTATAAAATCTCGGTGAAACATCCTGTATTGTAGATTGTAGACTGTAGTTATTATTCTTTTTTGTTTATAAGGAGTAGGTAAAAAAAAAATCACAGTTGAAGTATGATAAAGTAAATAATAAATTATAATAAATATTTAGGTATCAAAGAACTTGATAGTTTAACTATGAACTACAACTTTTATTGTTTCTTTATATAATATAATATAATTTTATCATTGAAATAATATTTAAATAATTATTTGAAAATTTTTTTTTATATTTCATAAATTATCATTTCATATTTTGAGTTTCTTTATTAATATCCTACGATAACAGGCGATTTTCATATTGTGATATTTTGTGTTTATACCTCCGGATATTTTTACCCCCTCGATAAAAATAATCTAGGATATTTTTTCCCCATGGTAAAATTAACGATACCGCGAAAAAATACCCCCCCCCCAAAAAAAAAAAAAACCCATATGAGATTTTGTAAGATTTTAAATTATAATAATTGTACAATATTCAAAACTAAAATGTATATTCTAATAAATACGTGTATGGGTGTATGTGAATATTTAATACTTTTCATGCTTATAAGTCATAACTCACCTAAAAATGAAAATATCGTAAAAACCCAACGAGAAAACACAGATTATGTTCTTACCTAAAAGTTTGATAACAGGTCAATTCACTCTAATATTAATATAGGTATTAATATGTATATATATAAATATTTTTTATGCATTATAATTGACATTTAATATTATTAATATTATATACATTTTTTATTAATATATTATTGACCGTAATTGATAAAATTGACAATTTGTTTAAAATTATTATATTATTTATTTATTTATATATTATTGATATTTCAAACTAATTTACTAAGTAACATGGGCAGATTAGGAAGTCCATATTTTAACGATACTTTTAAATACTATTCAGTAATTTCCAAAAGATTGAATGAAAATAATTATTGTTTCTGATAAGAATTTATTAATATCATATCACAGACTAAAAATGTACGAACAATCACCACAGAATAATAATAATAGTAATAATAATAACAATAATAATAATAATCATAATAGTAATAATAATAATATATGTCGCGACTCACAATACTATCTCAGATCAGAGTTCGTCTAATGAAATATTTGATATTTCAAAATTTATTCTGTAGATATAACAGTTAACAGTTAGCAGTAGTTTAGTCGCATGAGTGGCCAAGTGTCAGTCGCTACTCGCTTCTCGGCTCTCGTCATATCAGCGTTCTGGTCAGTAGGGTCGACTGTTCGGTGAGTATCTACCAGTTACAAGATTTTATTGCTACAGCTGCTGAATTTTCTCAGTTTGCCGAGAACGTTCTAATGAGGCAAAAACGTTACTTTCCCATTTGAATTTCACAAACAATTTCTGACGGTAATGATAATATTTGTATACCACCTACCTTTTGTTTATAACGATCGGTTATTTAATTACAGTTATTAGTTGTAGTAGTCGTCGTGTCTTCGTCAATGGTTTTGCTTAAGCTGTTGTCTTGACACCTGTGCCGCTGGTAATCACGAGGACTGATCATGGCCGGACGTTGGAACGACAACAGTTGCAATGTGCCTACCGACAGCGCCAATTCCAGGGCTGCTGGATCGTCTGCAAATCAATCCCCACGAAAGGTGCTCAGTGTCGCGCAGTTAAGCTTCACCAACCATGGTGTTGGTGGCACTTCGGCAGCACCAAATACTTATGTCCCTCAGGCCGCTCGTTTTGAACCTGTGCAGACAATTGAGCCGGATGTTGAACGCGTTGCCAAGCATATTCAAAGTATTTGGGCCACTTGTGAGTATGCTCAACGCAATACTGTTAGAAACTCATTTCTTATTGTTATTACATTTAATAACAACTTAAATTATGTTCCTGAAAAATTACGTTTTAGTTGACATGATTTTATGTGTTAAATTAAAATACTATTGTTTGCAGGGAAACAAAGTAAGGTCTTAACTGATACATTGAGAAGTTTTTTTAAATTCAGTCCCAATCCGTATGCCTCCTTATTACAATTGATAAATATTATATCAGAAGATAGACTCAAGGGTAAAGCTAATACAATGGCTCATACGAGTAAGTAAATTCAATATTTTTTTTTAATTTATGTATAATATTCTTTTATATAAAAACAATCTATTGGATTATAGTAACGGATGAATTTTACAAATGGATAAAATGTAATGAAAGTGAATATGAACATGTTTTAACCGATGAATTAAAAATTCGAGCATTTAAAATGGTACTTGAGAAGAAAATAAGTTTCAACACTATAAACACCATTGTTAAAATTTTCAAGTGTAATACACATTTGGATTATATGGAAGAATTAATCAGGGAATCAATTAAACAAAAAAAATTTAAAGAGGTAATTTATTAGTTTTTATTAAGTAAAATATTATTAAAGGTGTGTTAACAGTATTTAATTTACAGGCCTGTTATGCTAGTATGAGTTTGAATATACAAGATAGATTTACTGTAGAAGATTTTTTACTACCCTTGTTTTTCATGAATTTGGTATGTGTGACAGAAGAATTTTTAGTCACCTCACAATTTCAACAAACAGCTTTGGTGAAATATCTTGATGATTTACTAGTAGAAAATGACGATTGTTTATATTACTTAGCCGAGTAGGGATATTAATCATTTAATTTTAATTAATATTTAATATCATTAATAATTGTAAAATATTATTTCAGTCGCCTAAATGTTACACAATCAAATAATAATTTTTCTAATAAAAGTCAAATCAAAACAAATCTAACACGGATAATGAAAAAATATAACATTTCAAATGAATTGGCGCCTAATATTACTAGACAAAAAAAGAAAGGAGCTTTAATGTATTTGTTTCGTCGTTATCAATCTGGTGCTACTGGTAACTCTTAAATATATGTTTATGTTTAAACAAAACTGTCATAACGATTATTTTAAAGGCATCCACGCTTGGAGAGAAATGGCGTTAGAATCGATTGGTGATGATGAAACAATGATGTTGGAACTTGTCAAAATGCTAAACAATTTTGGAGATATTCAAGAATGTATTTATTTTGTCCAGTTATTTGCTATTGACCCATCATTATTGCCACCAACTATACAGCAAGAGTTACTATTTTGTGAAAACGCGTAAGTTTAAACTGTATAATATGTACGTTTCAAATAATTTATTAATATATTTATATATTATTGATAGGAGTGCTGGAATTGATAGACCAATACCAACTGAAGAATACAATACTACAGAATATCATGATTTATCATTGCCTGATAAACAAATACATATAATTGATAGTGCATCAAAGTTTAATGAATTTTTAGATAAAATTAATATTGAGTTGTTTGATGCACATTTGGATGTTTTTGGTTTGGACTGTGAATGGAAACCAGAATTTACAAGTGACAAAAGTGATTTAGCTTCCATTCAGTTAGCCACTATTGATTCAATTTACATATTTCATTTACCACAACTGCAGCCAGCTGAAAGTTTTAGGCTACATTGGCAAGAATTTTCTATGAATATATTCTGTAATATAAATATATTAAAATTAGGCAAGTACACATGAAATATTTATAAATATTTGTTTAAATATTCTCATATTAATATTATTGTTATTCTAAAGTCAAGATGGAATATATGAAATACATATAATTCTTGTTTGATACCTATGATTCAATGAGTTAAAATTGTTGTTAGTTGTGAATTATTGATTTATTCATTATCGTTTTAAACTAATTAGGTTTTGAGTGGAAAGGAGATGCGTCAATGATTAGATCTTCATTACCAATTGATAATATACAACTTCACGGACCTGGATTTCTTGATATTAAGTTGCTATGGAAAGAATTAGAGACTAAGTGGAATTTTCAGCTTCCTTTTCAAAGTAGTTATAAATTCTATAAAAGTTCTAAAATTTTATATTTTTCCTTAAAAGTACGGTTTCCCTACAGCGTCAAAGAGTGAACAGCACAGCGTCATGACGCCGTGTCTAGACGCTTACCTATGTCCAGACCGGTAGTGGACGCTAAACGCCACGTCTGAACGCTGCAGGGAAAAACCGTACCTTAAGAGGAAACCAGCATATTATTATTTTTTTTTTTTTTGATAACTTATTACATATCAAATTTGAGTTCAACAGGACTAACTTTGTACTGTTAGCTTTAATATTTGAATAAATTGAACTATTATCAAACTTGGAGTTTAAAAATAAAATTATCTTAGAAAGTGTATTAGCTTTTTTTCATTATATTTCTATTTTTATTTAAGTTATGAGTAAATAAAATATCACAATTTTAAAATTCTCTTTATTTTTCTCTTAGAAAGATCATATAGCTTTAAATTTAAGTTTGACTAACTATAGGTTGATTCACTCTACTACTAAAGGTGGTAAAAACTCAAGGTAGGTTTTCTTGAACAAAAATTTTAAATATGGCACATGGATCAGAGAGAGAAAATAACTAGTATGCTGGAATTCTAGTAAATTCATTTATATTTGATTAAAAATATATCAAAACTTGGTTAATTTCATTGTTTTATTTATTTTTTAGGTCCTAATGAAGACATACCTTATAATAGTCTTTCAGATTTAGTAAAATTATGTTTTGGAAGACCATTAAATAAGACCGAACAGTTTTCAAATTGGGAAAAAGTACCATTACGATCAAATCAAATTAAATATGCTGGTAAGTGTATTGATGGACTTTTTAAACTTAAAATATTCATTATTTATTGATTATTGTAGGTATTTAATTTGAAGTAATAAAAAAATAATTTTTTTCCTTTTTAAGTTTTTGTTATATTTATCCATTTCTTTATTTTATTTCTATCTATTATTACATAAGAAAAATTATTATAAATCTATGTTGTTTGATTTTTTTAATATGTTTACTTTTAAAATAAATCATGTACTAAACAAATTTGAAATGTTTATGCATATAATTACATATTTTGTCATATTCAAATGCATACTTTTTTAATTAATTGGTCATAAACTTTTGAGTTATAAGTATTTAAAAGTTATAGATAAGCAAAGTGGTAGACCAACATTTTATGAGGTATCTCTGTGTCACTAACTCTGTTTATCTAAATTTTATTGATTAATTACTAGGGCTCGGAAGTTGATGCATTTTGCATTTTTTTTTTTTTGGAATTTTTTAGGCGATGCTTTCTTGGTCACAAATTTGTTTCATTAGCATGTGAATCTGAACAACTAATTTTTATTTTACATTTTTTTTTGCATTTTTTGGTGTTGATTACCTTTAAGTCATTCTTTGACATTTTTAGGTCATTTTCCCACATTTTTAGTCATTTTTACTGATTTTACATTAGTTCACTTCTTATTGTTTCTTGTCGACCATTATGCTGATATCTTATTTAAAACATTGAAATTACCACGGACTTAAATTAATACCAATCCAATTTTATTTCACCGATTACAGTTGTCGTTGTCGTATTGTAGTGAATATTATTTTACCTAAATTTTATTATTTTTTTGTAATATTTTTGAAATTCTAAAAATTCAAATGTCGGTTAGTGCTCGTCTACGTTTTTAATGTGTTTAAAGGTCATCGACTTCCAAGCCCTACTAATTAATGTTTGAAATTCTTAATTACAAAAAATATTCTAAAAAACGTTTATTTTGGAATATAAAATTAAAATTGGATGTTAAAATATTGAAAATAAAAACTCAAAAACGAATATGATAAAAAATATATATTTTTCAATAATGTTAGTTGTTTTTGAAATAATTAGAGTTTTATGTTAGCTTAATCATCTTATACAATATTAATTAATTTTTGTTAAATGATAGATTTCTAAACTAATAAAGAATTAAGATAATATGCTCTTTAAAAATTGTTGTTCAATAGCATTATTGAAAGAAATTGGCATTTTAATTCAGTTAATTTAATTTTCAGCTCTGGATGCTTATTGTCTATTAGAAATTTACAATTTATTCAAAGCAAAATGTAAAAGCTGTAATATTCCATTTGACGAAGTGTGTCAAAAAATATCAAATAATGACCATCCGGATATGATGAAACCAAAACCAAAGCATAAAAAAAATAAATATGTATGTTATAAAAATATTAAATACATTTTACAATATAGTAAACATTAATTATCTATTTTATCTATACATTTTTTAACTTTAGAAAGTGCCAAAAACGAATATGAAATCTAAGTCCCCTCATACTCATGTTTCTAGTGTTAAGCATTTCAAGTTATTAGTACCATACACATTAGAGAAACTAGCTGAACGTTTACGTAAATGTGGTATTGATACATCCATTGTTGAAAGATCAAAAATTAATGATTGCCATTACATAGTTAACTTAATCAAAACAAAAAATTTACATTTTATTGCTTTTGGATGTGCATTTTCAAAGGTGACTAATAATATTTAATACAAAGAAAAGAGTTGAACAAAGAATCAATTTATTTTTTAGGTAGCAGAACAATTACATGCTGGCCAATGTTATTGTGTTCAAAATCATAATTTGGACGACCAAGTACAAGAAGTGTTGAATTTTTTCAAAATTGTTGTTAAAAAAGAGGATCTGAATAGCCGTTGTCAAGTAAATGTTTAATTATTATTTATTAGTAATTAGTATAAATATTTAAACAAATACACAGAAATTTTATATTATTTTAGGTAGAAGCTAGATTTAGTTTTATAAATTTAAAGAAAATATTTGTTTTAAAACAAATGAAAAATGGATACAATTTTTATTTAGTATCTACCTAAAACTAACATATAATTCAATTATTGCCTACTCTTAAGACAGGATTAGAATTAAATTAATGTAATATTAAAATTCTATATGATCTTGAAATTCTTAGTCTTTTAATTTTCTTAAAATGTTAACATGATGCACTATTATAATTAAATTTTACTGTTATGGTGTTGTTTTTATCACAGTATCAAACTTAAAATATTATAAAATAATTTGTAATCCTGATACAATTATTTTTATCCAATATTTTACTGGTCTAAATAAATTAAGTTTTTAATTTTAGCAATAGATACTAAGATTTATTTATATACCTAGTTATGTTTTTACTCTACTATTTATACCAATTACAGTTAATATAGAGAAAATGTGTTTTAAACTCTCTCATATTTCATTCGTATTCCCCAAAACTATTTTTTTAACATTTTTATTATTTCAGATTTGTAATAGTGACAGTTATATGACTGTTAGCAGCTTGATTATGAAAAAAATTTATAATTCTGTTAAATTAATACAAAATCAAACAGCTATTAGATATAGACCACCTTCTATTGATGAAGATTATGAAGACAATGATTTTTATGGGGATGAAGATGATTCAGATGATGAAGGAACAACTGCTCCCATTAATGCAGAACCCTTAGCTAATAATTCATCTAAGCCTGATGATCCTCATAGTAAACTTCTTAGTGGTTATACTGATGGAAATTCAATGATTGATGTAAATATTAATTAAACCATTAACCTACTAGCTATATAACAAAAAGTAAAGATAATAATATTTGTTTTAATTGTAATATTTCAGGTGAAACCATTATCGCCTGATATGTTTAATGACAAAAACCGTGTATTTTACATTTGTAACAGTTGTGGATCAGTTAGGTGGGATAACTTACAATGGGAGAGCGCACTTGGTAGTAGCTTAGGAATGAAGTTTAAATAAATTAGAAATAATTTATTTTAAGTATGTATATGAAATAAACATTTTTTTCAATGGTATTTTTAAAACATTTAACAAATTCAACTTGTTATGACTAGCTTTTTAATTTTTACCGTCCCATATATTTTGTTTTTTTTCCTGCATAGATTTTAGTTTTACATATAAATATAAAATTGTTAAACACATTATAGGTAATATCTTCAAAATAAGAACGTATTTGCATAGAGACTAGTTATCAGCAGCGTTAAAGCTACACCTGGGTACAAGTTGTCTGCCAAGTACAATCTTATTTCGTTCCGAGTATAATTTTCCTAACTTTTTTTTTATAATCAAATTTTAAAATTAACTGTGATCATTTTATATAATTGATAATTTTTTTTTTTATAAGCGTAAACATTTTTGTTAAGCCTTTTAATGTGATTTTAGTAGTTTTAAAATATATCAACTTATATATTATGTAACATAATAAATTATCGTACTTTGTCAGTGTTCACATTTGGTATTAATAATTATTTTTTCTATGTGATAAAAAATGAAAATTAATCATTAAATATTGTAAAAAAAAATTGTAGTAATTATAAAAATACCTCATTTTTATATATTTTATATATTCAGGAAATCCAGTAAACTAGATATTTTCCAATAAATTGTTATGAAGTAATTGGTATGTATGTGTTACAAAAAGAAAAATATGATCATTTTTATCAAAGAATTTTTAAATAGGACTTTTAAATCATAGTACATAAAAAATATTGTGGGCATTGAATGTTAAGTGTACCTACTGTACCTCATGATTAAGAAGAAACTATCCAGACAAACTAAATTGTAATGTAATAGCCAACCTAATATGTTGTACTAAATATGGAGTTTGTAGTATTTAGTTTATTGAAAAGAAAAAAAAATAAATTTGCACGAATCAAAACTAGTGTCTTGGAGTTATTGAAAGATTGCCATGTTTTTAGTCTATAGATAACATTGTCCATGTGTTTTTAAGTTTTATGGTTATCCAGTATCCATTAATTTTTTTTAATGAAAAAGCTTACAATTTGTATTTCAAACACAATAAGTAAATAGGGTAATGTGTATAATAATAATAAATAATATATATTAAATGCTACACCAATAGATTTTTCAGGGTTTATTAGAATTCTCTACCTAGTGGCTTTGGTTAGAGAATTTTATTGACCATTAGTCAAGGTGTTTACTAAATCTATTTGATTTTGGATATTGATTGAAGCATATGAAGCTTGAAACAGGTTTCAGTATACTTGTAGCGTCATTCTTCAGCATAGGTTGCTTTAATTTAAACAAAATTTTAAATCTAGCTTAACTTGACTTAGGAATATCTGATGTATTCATATGCATATAAAATAAATCAACCATACAGGTGATAAGTCAGATCCTTGAAGAACGCCAGCATAAATTAAGAAGCAGAAAGATAACTGCATATTGCGTATGTCAGAAATAAGAGCAGATTATTAAATAGAAAGATATTGAAAAGAATAATTGTATTTTGTTGAGAAGACCGTTATGCTAAACTAATGTGTTTGGGCCACATCTAAAAAACTGGGCAA